>NC_079167.1:89586097-89733597 GCF_947568905.1 Ostrea edulis
ATGTATACACACTGTACATCTAATACATACACACTGTACATCTAATACATACACACAGACCAGGGTGTTTTATAGTAATCTATATGTATACACAATGTACATATAATACATACACAATGTACATCTAATACATACACACAAACCAGAGTGTTTTATAGTAATCTATATGTATACACAATGTACATATAATACATACACACAGACCAGGGTGTTTTATAGTAATCTATATGTATATACACTGTACATCTAATACATACACACTGTACATCTAATACATACACACTGTACATCTAATACATACACACTGTACATATAATACATACACAATGTACATCTAATACATACACACAGACCAGGGTGTTTTATAGTAATCTATATGTATACACACTGTACATATAATACATACACACTGTACATCTAATACATACACACAGACCAGGGTGTTTTATAGTAATCTATATGTATACACACTGTACATCTAATACATACACACAGACCAGGGTGTTTTGTAGTAATTTATATGTATACACACTGTACATCTAATACATACACACAGACCAGGGTGTTTTATAGTAATCTATATGTATACACACTGTACATATAATACATACACACTTATCATGGTATTTTATAGTATTTAGACATGTGCCTGTTAGATTTACTAAATTTACCGTGTGGGGTAGGGAATCAAGAATACCACAAAGCAAACGTCTATATTTTCTACATATCAGTTCCCACACAGTTAAAATCACTAAATGAATTCTTGTATTTAGATATTCATTCAACAATTCAGTAGTACGCCTCACTCGTGTGATTAGGAGTGCTTGTTTTCAACCATTTTCCATAACCCTTTCATCACTGTGTGTTGTTCATAAGAGATCGAATAATGAAACAAAAGAGGATGTATTTGTGAGCACATCCGTATCTGATGAAGTTCTAAACCACAACCCCCCCCCCCCCTTCCTCTGTAAAATGTTCAATTACTTGTATTCACGTGACTTCCAAACAAAAAGACAACGTTTTGTTCTTCAGAAGTTGATGACATAGATTCACTAAAGGCCATATAAAGTACATGTATTCATGGAATTTTTGTCCATGAAAGTTGAAACTGTTAAGCACGCTCGTGATATTTATCAGTTTTTGAATGAATGTGAAGTTTATATAATGTGAAGTAGCCAGATAACCACTTTTTTCCGCAAAACAATATAGAGTTGATAAAGAGTTACTGGTCTATTTTTTTTTTTTTAATATGTTTGATGTACATATTGTATGCATGGCTCATTAACTGTACGTGACCCCCAAACAACGCCAGGACTTAATATAGGGATACAATTCATGACATCTACCTTTGCTGGCTTCTTAATATATGATACCTTTTCTTATAATTTTAAATAGTGATCTTATTCTTCATATGACCTCTTTCCTGTTTACATAGAATTCAATTGAACAGCTAACCGAAACTATGGGACATTTATGACTGATTCATTGAAATGTACAAATATTTATTTTAGATTGCGAATTCTGTTCACTGAAATGCTAAATTTCTTGGATGTACTCTCTTTTAATACAAAAAGCATTAACAAAGCCGTTTCTCGTTACAGAACTACAATGGATATTTACTCGAGCGTTGATTCTTCTGTTCTGGTCAGGGAATACCAACCTTGTGGTGAATTGCCTACCTCCTCACCGTGCACTAAACAGAGCGTGCAAGTCATTGTCCCTCCTATACTAGTATATCAAACTGTTCCCACTATCCTGGCTTCCCAGAAATTCAACGATTTAGCTTTTTCACAACTAACTTTAATATTCATTACCTGAAACTCTTTTAAAAACATTACTAGTATATTTCATAGTTTATACTTTTTTCTATGTAGCCTACTTTGTTCAGAGAATTTTACAATGAATGGGTTGATCGTGATGATAATGAACTAGTAAGGTATTCGACCATTGGTGGTATAGTATGATTTGAAAATACGGATGATATTTAAATTGCAGTTATAAAATTTTAGAAATTCATTTCCAAATTAAGGATTATCTCCATCACGCATAGCTCTTATCCTTAGACGAATTTGACTCCACTATTTTGGCACACTGTTTTCCCCTATAATAGCTCTAAAACTTCATTGTTATTTCGGATTTCAAACATTTCGGTTGAGCATCACTGAAGAGACATTGTTTGTCGAAATGCGCATCTGGTGCATCAAAATTGGTACCGTATAAGTTTTACATGATGGGGAGTGTTGTTTTATGTAGGCAGTAGCTCGACTTGCTGACATTCGTCTAGAATTCTACAATTGTCGCTAAGACATAAATCACAAACTAAGGGAGATGGATCAAAAATGGTTTTAGTTTACAACTAACTGCCTCACTTGATCTCGTGGCCCCCAGATTCTGAAATCGACAGAACTTGTTAGAAATAATCATACTGGGGACTACCAAATCACTACATTCCGAGAAAACAATTTTCGTTAAATTATAGTATGGAAATTCCCAACTTATGGAAGTTCGCACCTTAGTTTTGTAGTATTGTCAATTCACTGGGAAATGTATTTTTCATTTCTGCATAGAAGTGGAATTAGGAAGGAAAAAACATGGGGTCATAGTGCTTGTTATTGAGCTACAGTGTTTAAATTTGACTTTTTTACGCTTAAAAATTACTCAATATTAGTTTAAATTTGGATTGTCTGTTGGTGTCAAAACAACATAAGCAATACAAATCAATCATTACATAAAATAAATACAAATCAATCATTACATAAAATAAATACAAATCAATCATTACATAAAATAGACACATACATGTAATCATGTCTTCTAACACGTTACATACAAGAGGCCCAAGGGCCTAGAATCGCTCTTCTGATAAATTGTACAACCCCACCATTTCTATTCTTAGCCTCTTAGTATTCTAAATCTTTAGTTAAATCCTAAGAATTCAAAAAAAGTAGGTCAATGTGACCTACTTTTTGGTTTACACATTTTGAGAACCCAAGAAATATCAACTGACAAAGTTTGATGATTTTAAGCCAATTAGTATCTGAATATTGAAATATAGCTGTCAAATTCCAATCGTAGGTCATGGTGACCTACTTTTTGGTCAGCGAACTCCGAACATGCAAGACCCATCAACTGACAAAGTTTGATGACTGTAGGTCAAATAGTATCTGAAATATATAAATATAGCCGTCAAATTCCAAAAGTAGGTCAAGGTGACCTACTTTTTCGTCAACACCCTTCAAACATGCAAGACCCAACAACTGACAAAGTTTGATGACTAGGTCAAATAGTATCTGAATTATATAAATATAGCCGTCCAATTCCAAAAGTAGGTCACGGTGACCTACTTTTTGGTCAACACCCTTTGAACATGCAAGACGCATTAACTGACAAAGTTTGATGACTGTAGGTCAAATAGTATCTGAAATATATAAATATAGGTGTCCAATTCCAAAAGTAGGTCAAGTTGACCTACTTTTTGGTCGAAACCCTTCGAACATGCAAGACCCATCAACTGACAAAGTTTGATGACTGTAGGTCAAATAGTATCTGAAATATATAAATATAGCCGTCAAATTCCAAAAGTAGGTCAAGGTGACCTACTTTTGGTCGACACACTCCGTTGACTCAAGATGCATCAACTGTCAAAGTTTGATGATTGTAGGGCAATTAGTGACTGAAATATATAAATATAACTGTCAAATGCCAAAAGTAGGTCACAGTGACCTACTTTTTGGTCGATACACTCCGAAGACTCAAGATGCATCAACTGACAAAGTTTGATGATTTTAGGTCAAATAGTGTCTGAAATATAGTAATTTAGCTGTCAAATACCAAAAGTAGGTCACGGTGACCTACTTTTTGGTCGACACAAACCGAAGACTGAAGACGCATCAACTGACAAAGTTTGATGATCCTAGGTTTTACAGTGCCCAAAATATGCATCTAAAATTGAAAATGTGAAATTTGAATATCTGCAAAATTCAAAAAGTAGGTCACTGTGACCTACTTTTTTTATAAATATGTTTCAAGGCCTCAAGATGCATCAACTTACAAGATTTGATGATTCTAAACCTCTCGGTATTTGAAATAACAACTTAAAATATATCTATAAATGATAAGCCATAAAATTCAGAAAGTAGGTCACGGTGACCTATTTTTCAGTTGACGCATTTCAAGGTCCCATGATCCACCAACTGACAAGTTTTGATGATCATAGGCTTCAAAGTGTCCAAGATATGCATCAAAATTAATTTTAAAATAAATACCTGCAAAATTCAAAAAGTAGGTCACCATGACCAACTTTTGAGACAACTTGACACAAGGTCCTAAGATGCATCAACTGTCAAAATTTGATGATCCTAGTCCTTATAATGACTAAAATATCTAAGATTTAATGAATTTAAAAAAAATTTAAATTTAGGTCAACTTTGAAGTGACCTTGAGACCACGCCCTTTGCCCCAGGGTAATGCCTTGAACAATTTTTAATCTACATTATATCCTCATCCTTATGTGTAAGTTTGGTGATAATCTGCCCTGTGGTTCTTGAGAAGAAGATTTTTTAGCAACCACTACTTTTGTTTGTATTTTCCTGATTATCTCCCCTTGTTAAAGGGTCACATCCCTCTATTTAGTATGTATGAAAGCCCTTGGGCCAATGATACCCTGTAACAAATTTGAAAAGAATTGGCCAAGGGGTTCTTGAGTTATAGCCCTTTTTCTAAATAGTTTACGCACACCGTACACCGCACAAATGGCCATAGCATCAGCTCTTTGAGCCTTTGGCTCAGAAGAGCTAAAAATAGACACATACATGTAATCATGTCTTCTAACAATACAAATCAATCCTTACATAAAATAGACACATAATCATGTCTTCTAACAATACAAATATACAAAAAAATTATTCCTAATAGAATGGAAATAAATAATGATGCTTTTGCATTTGATATACAGAAAAGTTCATGATAAAGAATTTGATAGTTTAAAAGAACCTGTTGGGAGTAATATCAATTTCTAAAATTGCACATTATAATTACACAGGCGTGTCTTAACGTTTAAGATGGAACTTGAACATGTTGGGGCCATAGATAAAGGTTTTGAATTATTGACCAAAACACTGAATTTTTATTTCGGGTAAATTAATTTAAACTTTTTAAGGATCGGTATTTTGTTTGGGAAAATATATCAACCAATTCAATTAATGAATTACAAAATTTGAATTAGTTCCATGTTTTAACTACATGTATCTTATATTATAAAACTGAAAATTTGACGATATATTGGATAAAACCATGCAGTATATATCATGTATGATTATTTTCAGAGAATGAAATGTGTATATTCATTTTCATATAAGTTACATGTATATTTGCGCATAGTTTTTCTTATTTTACTCAATGTTAATTTTCAAGAATTAATCTAATGTTGACAATTGATGCATCATGTGATATTGATGTTATGCGTCTATATTTAAAAAAAACCTATCAAGAACCTATGATAAACCGCGCATTAATGTTTACTAAGGGTTAAATATTTAAAGGAAAACTATACTGTGCTGGTGATATTGACAGGGAAACTAGCGGCATTGAGTTACCTGTGGTATTATCTGCTTTTATCATTACATTGCTACATTTTGTATAGACAAGATACGGCACAGAAAGTGGCCTTGGATTGTACTGATATTGTTTTCATCAAATTCAATTAATATTTATAAACAGACATATTACCGTGTACATCTAAAACATACCTGGAGTATATAGTTCTATAGACCGACAGATATGACCCGGAGAATACTACTTCCATCTGAAATTGTCAAGACAAAGACTTTTTTGTTTATTTTTATTGCGTGCTTTCAACAATACCTTTACTCGTATCACGACGTCACCAGTTGGAGGTGAAGACTTACTAATTTTGAATTATGCATACATGGCGCTCAGAAATAGGAGAATACTTGCCGCGACACGAGACATCAGTTGGTCCCACCTAAAGACTCTCAATTCTAAATGCGGAGAATTAGGCTAAGGAGCAGCCCCTACTTTATTTTAACAACACTCCCTACAAACACATTTTCCCCCCAAAATAAATATGTAACTTCAGAGTTTGTATATTTCAATGGAATACATAAATCTCGCATAGAAACCGTTTTTAAAAATGTCATATATTATTAGGGCGAGACTATTATGATCGGTGATATGACATTTTTAAAAACGGTTTCTATGCGAGATTTGTGTATTCCATTGAAATATATAAACTCTGAAGTTACATATTTTATCAAAAATACGTCCGAAATACCCAAGGAATTGAACATTTAAAAATACAAGAAGGGGGTACTGAAAGTCCTGTCCACAAGCACCTGTGTTAAAATTGAGAAGCACGGATCTTTTGTATATGATCTTAAAAACGGAGGTCTCGTGACGTGGCAGGCGTTGGCACGATAACAAACCCGCACTGCTACGGCCTGAACGATAAACATAGGTCTAAATTTGTGGTACTTCACACCTACTGCAGCTTAAGTCTCACTATGAGTAACAAATTCTCGACGGGACGTAAAACAAAACATCAATCGCTTTGACAATGATAACCTCGTTTTGACAATGATAGCCTCGTTTTGAAAATGATAGCTTAACTATTCTTGTGAAGGTTAAGAACGTCCATTGTCGGCCCTGCTTTAATTTGCTCCGAGGACTATGATTTGAGCAAACTTGAATATGCACTATAACACCATTGTGGAAGTTTCAACTCAAAGATTCTTCCGACGATTTTTAAAATTACCTCAGTCTGTTTTAACTTTTAATATCATAACGCATTCCCCTCTCTCTATAGTGTGTGGCCTTCTGCTTAACGTAATCATATTATATCCCCTGGCTAGGACGCTTAATGTCGAGAATATTTCAGTCGTTCCTAGTAGAAAAGGCCCTTATGTTATCCCACAATGTTTTTCAAAACACGCCATAATGAGAAAACGTGACACCATATTTTATATACTTGTAAAGAAAAGGGTTATGATTAGCAATCAGGGTTGGTTGTCATCTTTGATTGACTATAATATTTTAACGACAATCAATATTGCGCTACAATGTTGAGGGATGGTGCACTGTAGGTTACACGTTAGCACTACAATACTTAAGGGCCCTTTTTGCTAGGAACGGCTCATTTGAAAACGGTCCAGTAGTTTTTTTTTAAAGAAATCAATCAATATCTTTTGTCTAAAAAAAAAACTTTAACTCAGAATGAACTAAAAATTGACTATGAGATCCATGGTACACAGTCTTCATATGTATTATAATGTTTCCATTCTATATGTTTGCAGTGAAATGTTGACACTACTTCCTTTTGATGTTATTTCTAGCACACTTGATGATTACGTTATGTGGTTACATTATTCCGTTATGTGGTTATGTTATGTGGTTACATCTTTACGTTATGTGGTTACATCATTACTTTACGTGGTTACAGTATTACGTTATCTGGTTACATCTTCACGTTATGTGGTTACACCATTACTTATGTGGTTACATCATTACCTTTACCGCTGTGGTGGCCAAGATGTTAGAGCGTTTGCCCCGTATGCGGGAGGCCGGGGTTCGAATCCCGGCCGCGACAGACCGAAGTCGTTAAAACAGGTAGTGACAGTGCTCGGCATCAGGCGTGAATGTCACGGGTCCTCGGAGATGACATTATATACGGATCACCCGTGTCACAGTAGGTGTGGCACGCTAAAGAACTCTCACTGCTCAATGGCCATAAGCTCCGAGCATAGGCCTTCACCGGTCTTGGTGACGTCTCCATATGAGTGAAAAATTCTCGAGCGAGACGTTAAACAAGATACAATCAATCATCTTTACGTTATGTGGTTACATCATTACGTTATGTGGTTATATTATTTACGGAATGACTTTAATTTTGGGGCAAGTTATACGAGTATAACCTGGTTTGAGTCAGTTTACGCTTTATAATCTGGCTCTGGTTGTCAAGGGTGTGTGTCCCCATACCAAACTAGCTGACAAAATCAGGTTATACAAAAATAACATGCTTTCCTCAATTGGAATTTGACTAATCAGAGACAAGGATACAATAAGAATTAAATTATTAAATCATTACTTTATGTGGTTACATCATTATGTTATGTGGTTACATCACTGCCTTATATGGTTACATCATTAATTATGTGGTTACATCATTACTTATGTGGTTACATAATTACTTATGTGGTTACATCATTACGTTATGTCGATAATCTTTACGTTATGTGGTAACATCATTATGTTATGTGGTTACATCATTACCTTATGTGGTTACATCATTACGTTATGTGGTTACATCATTATGTTATGTGGTTGCATCACTGCCTTATATGGTTACATCATTACCTTATGTGGTTACATCATTACCTTATGTGGTTACATCATTACGTTATGTGGTTACATCATTACGGTATGTCGATACTTCGTTATGTGGTTACATCTTCATGTGATGTGGTTACACCATTACTTATATGGTTACATCATTACCTTATGTGGTTACATCATTACGTTATGTAAATTGATGTAGTTACATCATTATGCTATGTCGATACCTCTTTATGTTATGTGGTTACACCATTACTTATGTGGTTACATCATTATGCTATGTCGATACTTCTTTATGTTATGTAGTTACATCATTATGCTATGTCGATACTTCTTTATGTTATGTAGTTACATCATTATGATATGTCGATACTTCTTTATGTTATGTAGTTACATCATTATGCTATGTCGATACTTCTTTATGTTATGTGGTTACATCATTAAGTTATGTGCAAACATCATCGTGACATGGACATAACGTAAGGTTGATTTACACTACAAGTCAGTAACGGCGTTCCATACACTTTGTAAAAATTGCATTATATAATGGTATGAGAATGTTGCTTATTGATGAAAAAGAGTAAGAAAAAAATTCCACTCCCCTTCCAAAGAGTATCAAATTGAATATAACTTAAGATACATCACACAACAACGATTGTTTAGATTTGAATCTGTTTCAAGTTTATCAGCTTTTCTGGAGATCGAACACTCGTGAGAAGAAGATGTGGAATCTCAACACATGTTAGTGACATTTCCTCTTCATCCTTTTTAAATTTATGTGACATTTTGGAACTCTCTTAGCACGTTAGATCATGGTCTGAAGAAAAAATTGCATCTGAACCTTCTTGAGGACATGAACTGCAACACTTTATGCCGGCGTACTTTTCGTGACGCGCGTTATGCTGGCGTATAGTGTCGCAGCTCATATCATAACGTATTTTGAATATGAAATTTATTTCTGAACCGGACATTTTTCAAGCACGAAAATACGGATTATTTCGGAGGGGATGTTTGTGTTGTTACGTCAGTTCAAAATTGAATCACTCATATCAAACCTTTGATTGCTGTAGATAAAGTACCATAAATTTAGATCTGCGCGTGGGTCCCAGAGCCGTTGCAGATAGGGTTCTTTATTGTGTCAATGCCTACTGTGATACTGGATCCCTGTTTTAAGGTCTTATCCAAAATGAGCTGCAGAACTGTTGGTCTCTAAGGGGGGGGGGGGGGGGGGGGGGGACTGGAACAAACCAGAGAGCGTACAGATCCACCTGTTATAAAAACCTACTTAAAGCGTGACGTTTTTCTTCGCATGATTGAGGACTTCTGTCGCCGTATTCTTGCATAGCCGTTTCAAAATTTTAATTTGAAAAAAATTCCTTTCCTTACTGTACGTGTGTCCAAATGCACTTTCAAAGTATTACATTGTAAGGGTTGAATAAAAAGTGAAGATAATGAACAGTGATCAATCTTATAATTCCTATAAAGAATATAACATTAAAAGTAGGTCAAACAAGGATTTCTTCCAGAGAAGCTGAGGAGTAAGCATCCCTTGTTGACCAGTCCTACCCACTGTGAGCCCTATACCTTGATCAGGTGAACGGAGTAATCCGTAGTCAAAATCAGTTTGTAAAGAATGGTCTAACAATTGGTATGAAACATATCAGAAGCATGCGACTTAAATGACAGGTTGTATTGTAAGTTATATCGTTATAACAACCGTTAAATTGGCGAAATGCTGACTTTAATCGAGACTGTTGAAACCCCTGTAACATCAACTTATTTGTCAGCAGCCTACCTCGACTTCAAACCTGATCACACGCGGAACGTGCTCGTGCGTATCGAATCAGTTGAGAGACATAAACACCGTATGCAGATGATAATGGTATATCGCTACATACATGTAAATATGGAAAATTGATCTGTAGCTCTCCGATATATTCCAGCTTTTCCTCCTGAGAGCTATAGATTTTGCAGCTAAATCAAAAGGTCCGCGAAGGTAAATGCCGAGAAAGAGTAACTACATATTTTTACATCACATGTTTAAAGCGGTCTAGGTTCGAGCAGTTAGAACCCATGGCCTTGTAGTCATAACGCGAACGTTCTATTATAATTCCTTAGTCACCTCTACCGGTTCGAAAATACGGTGCAATCAGAGAAACCCAATTGGACATATACAGGCTATGAAAAATACACTGTCAACCCTTCTGTTCTAATCCCAATATCTTAACTGAAGAGGTAGTCCCGATTACATAAATTCGTTGGAAACTAACCCTCTATGGCCTTAGTCGGACCCCATGGATCTCAATAAGATTTCCATAAACGTACTGCTATGCCCAATGATAAGCAAGTTTTGTATCTCTTAAAATATGCGAGGAGCTACTAAGACGAAAATGTGTGGGTATAATTCTACATTATAAGGGAGAGTGACCACACAAATATCATTTTTTATTGAAAATAATCTTGTCTTTCTCAAGAACTCAAGCATGTGAAAGACAGACAGACAAATATACGACTTCAAGAACAAACAGCATAGACGTAGCTTGGGTTCGAATATTACCGAGTCTGGGGGGCTGCGCCCCCCCAGAAGCTATCGACATTTTAACAACGTAAAAGTTTTTGTTTTTTTTTACCGAGGCAGCTGCCTCGGTTGCCTCAATGGAAGCTACGCCACTGACAAACAGACGGACAACTAGGCGGCTTCCAAACCAGGCAAATATTCGGTTTCCAGAACAAATTTTAAAAAATCAACATTCGATCAAAACAGACCGATGACAGTTAACATTAACACGTGTATACATTCGTTTACATGTACCTGTATTCCTGGGCCCGGTTTTTCGAAAGGTGGTTAACTTTATCACGGTGTGGTCTTAGTGTTTAAAACTTCTGTGTTAAAGTTAACCATGTGATTAACGTTTTATAAAAAGTAAGTTTGCGTTAACTCTGAGTTAAGGTTTTGTTAACTTTAATCTACCTCCTGTGCACATGTTATGCCTTTCAATTACAGTAGTTAAAAGTGGCCGTCGACTTCATTTTCTATGCGCCCCAGAACAAAAAGTCATGAAAATTCAAGGTTCAGACATTTTGAGGCATGTTTTGTAACATAACCCAAACAACCAACCAATTAACTCATTGCGACACTGATGCATAAGCACATGATGATAATTGCTGAAGTTCGTACTTTTAATTTGGTCAATTTGAAAAACCCTTTGTAGAATAGTGGATATATGTTGACCTGTTTAAATTTAAGCACTTGAAAATTGCTTGGTATTTTGGGGTTGGGGAGACGTCTGCCTGCTGTTCCTTAATTTTTCACATGACAGACATGTTTTTCTAATACTAAGTATAAAAAGCACCAGTGTTTCAAATGGAAATGAAACTGATTTTTGTTGATGAAGTAAGTTCGAGGAATAGTAAATTTGTATAATACTTAATTGTCAGATTAACTTAAAGTACATGTAAACCAATTACGTGTCTTTGGAAGCAAGCCCAGCATTACAAAATATTAGTTTGAAATAAGTTGTACTTGTCACAGGAAATATTTTACACTTTCTATCGCGCAGAAAAGCTTGGAGCTGCCACACAGATAACAACATATTTGCATGAGAATTTTGTTGCTTTATCTAAGGGTTGAAGTTTATTTAAAGTAATTCGGTCGTCGTTTTTATAGTTCAAGTGCACCTGGTGCTCGTTCTGTGTTGTCATTGGAAGAAGTGGGCAGCTGTTATAGGATATATGGCTTGTCAATACTGCAATTTCGATATTTAATTTTTAATTGTGTGTACATAGAGTAACGCCATATTTTATTGGACAAATCCGCGACTGGTGCAGTATGTAAAAGACAATGTTATTACAAAACATGAAATCGATCGCTAAAATAAGAATTCTACATTTTTTTCCAAGGAAGTTTTATATTATCTCTTATAGGAGAATCAATGTTAAATACCAGCTTGATAAAACAAAACACATTAATACATTCATTTATGTACATGTAAGAACACTTCTATTATAAAAGTTTGAAATATTATTCAAACATGTAAATATTCGAATGCAATGTGGAAGTTTGAAGTGCATTATATAAAAATTATTTGAAGAAAAATGTTTGCATGACGCTTATAAATGCAGGTGTGCAGAAATTCAATTGTGATCAATACATCTGCCCATTGAATGAAACCAATAGAAAGTATTTTTAATTCACAAAACTCATCACCAGGAGACTTTGTATGTGTTTTTCATGGGGTTTCATTCAATTTTCAGATCTATTTGGGATGATTATATGGTAATTTACATATGTTTAAGTGTAAGGCATGCAGATGACACAAACATTATTTGCATTGATGACAGAAAACAATGAGGAGACAACAAACACGACCTCCAGGGTAATACTCCGGTAATTGTCCAATCAAAACACGACCTCCAGGGTAATACTCCGGTAATTGTCCAATCAAAACACGACCTCCAGGGTAATACTCCGGTAATTGTCCAATCAAATTTAAAAGAATATTGTTACCATGCGCAATTTTTTTCTTCATTTCCTCTTATCCTCAATCTAATTAAAATTAAATGTTAGATCGGCTCGCGTATTCGCATACACAACTGTTGTGTGTGCGCGTGGATCTAACATCTAATTTTAATTAGATTGTCTTATCCTTTTCTCTCAATGTTCATACACCCGATAGGAAATTGTTTACATGGGAAGTATTTGATGCAAGTAGCCGAGACTACTCCTGAAGAGTGCCCAGACTGTTTACATGCACATACACGTGCAAAACACGTGGATTTGAGGGTAGTCCTGTTTTAATTTTAAGATTAATGAGCATCACTGGAGATGCCAAATAAGGACCTATTATTCATTAAGCAATGAACCACCTAGCTCGCATTATTTTCATGTTTTAATAGCAAAGTAATTATAAGTACCAAAGTGATCCTAATTTATACAATTCTCCATGTTACCAAATATATTAATCAAGTACTTTTCACTCTGGGTTGTAATTATCCAATTAAAAACATTGATGTCTCCTCTATGAGAAAAGTAGGTGTGTGTGTCAGATATTCATTTTCGGACTATGCGAGTAGCTATATACGATGGTTGTTCGATATGTAATGTGTATTGTACCACAGCGCGATAACGCTTAGCAATATTTCGTGGATGATGATACTCTTGAATAGCTCTATTTAATATCTTTCCTTAACGGTATAAACATAAGACTTCAGCTCTACATAGTTTTAAACTTATAGTCATTTCAATAGAGCCAGTCACTGACCACTGTTGTAAAAATGGTTGGGAAACGGGTTGAAAATATTGGAGAAATTGGAGCTGATATAAAACTTCGCACAAAACTCGGTCATTCGGTAAGGATTTTTCGTTGTTGTTTAGGTTGGGTTACCAGTTGGTCACTGGGATCAATAGAGTGGATGAGATTTGAGTTTGGTTCAAGTCTAGTAGCGTGCCTAGATTGATAAATTTTCCCGGTATAATTTTATCCCTGGTATTGGCATCTACATAATAACAACAACAAAAACCCCACAAAACTTGGTTGACCCAACTGACATTGACATGGAAGCCTCAAATAAATTAATGTAGCAATATTCCATTATCACCTGCATATGGTGTTTATATATCTCAACTGATTCGATATGCAAGAGCTTGTTCTGGGTATAGTCAGTTTTTAAATCGAGGTAAGCTACTGACAAACAAGTTGATGGTACAGGGATTTCAACAGTCTCGATTGAAGTCAGCATTTCGCAAATTCTATGGTCGTTATAACGATCTAGTTTGTCAATACAACCTCGCATTGGGTCAAATGCTGTCTGACGTGTTTCATACCGATTGTTAAGCCGTTCTTGGCACACTGATTTGACTGCGGATAACTCCGTTTACCTGATCAGGATATGGGGCTCACGGCGGGTGTGACCGGTCAACAGGGGATGCTTACTCCTCCTAGGCACCTGATCCCACCTCTGGTGTGTCCAGGGGTCCGTGTTTGCCCAACTATCTATTTTGTATTGCTTGTAGGAGTTATGAGGTTGATCACTGTTCGTTATCTTCACCTTGCATTCAACGACGTGATGGTTGAATTCCCTGATGTAGCTTTAGTTCACCGCTTGCGTGGGCCTGATGAAATTGTCTAGGAAAGCTCCTGACAACATTAATTGTTTATTGACCAAAGGAGCCCTGTGGTTCACAGGTACACAATTCAGAATTATTACAATATGTAAACAAATAAATTTAGAAACCAATGTGGGTTGAGCTGGTTGGGGCTGTTTTGGGGACAATGCTTTGGTTTTGCGTAGTGGGGTTATGTTGTCGTTGAGGCGTAGCCGTAGGCTGTTTGGCGACCCTCCGCTTTCGTGTTGCTTGTTCGCCCATGGCCGGCTTGTGTGACCTTGTCTTGCACTTGGTTTTCGGCAAGGTATATTTGCGTGAAAAATTTAATATCCAAATGAATTTCAGTTGTAGCTAGCGACCGTTTGTGAATAGTTTGTAAGCAAGATGAATATATTATCAAAGTGAACTTGAATGACTTACAGAGCAATTAATGCACCCGAGGTGATTAACATGTGTGGAATTATATTGCTTCGTGTTGATATCTCATTATTAAAATCTCCTCTATTGCTCCGTGTTGATATCTCATTAAAATCTCCTCTATTGCTCTATGTTGATATCTCATTACTAAAATCTCCTCTATTGCTCCGTGTTGATATCTCATTAAAATCTCCTCTATTGCTCTATGTTGATATCTCATTATTAAAATCTCTATTGCTCCGTGTTGATATCTCATTATTAAAACCTCTTCTATTGCTCTGTGTTGATATCTCATTATTAAAATCTCCTCTATTGCTCTGTGTTGATATTTCATTATTAAAATCTCCTCTATTGCTTCGTGTTGATATCTCATTAAAATCTCCTCTATTGCTCTGTGTTGATATCTCATTATTAAAATCTGCTCTATTGCTCCGTGTTGATATCTCATTATTAAAATCTCCTCTATTGCTCTGTGTTGATATCTCATTATTAAAATCTCCTCTATTGCGGTGTGTTGATATCTCATTATTAAAATCTTCTCTATTGCTCCGTGTTGATATCTCATTATTAAAATCTCCTCTATTGCTCTGTGTTGATATCTCATTATTAAAATCTCCTCTATTGCTCTGTGTTGATATCTCATTATTAAAATTTCCTCTATTGCTCTGTGTTGATATCTCATTAAAATTTCTTCTATTGCTCTGTATTGATATCTCATTATTAAAATTTCTTCTATTGCCCTGTGTTGATATCTCATTAAAATCTCCTCTATTGCTCCGTATTGATATCTCATTATTAAAATCTCTTCTATTGCTCTATGTTGATATCTCATTATTAAAATCTCCTCTATTGCTCTATGTTGATATCTCATTATTAAAACCTCTTCTATTGCTCCGTATTGATAACTCATTATTAAAATCTCCTCTATTGCTCCGTATTGATATCTCATTATTAAAATCTCCTCTATTGCTCCGTGTTGATATCTCATTATTAAAATTTCTTCTATTGCTCTGTGTTGATATCTCATTATTAAAATTTCTTCTATTGCCCTGTGTTGATATCTCATTAAAATCTCCTCTATTGCTCCGTATTGATATCTCATTATTCAAATCTCCTCTATTGCTCTGTGTTGATATCTCATTATTAAAATCTCTTCTATTGCTCTGTGTTGATATCTCATTATTAAAATATCCTCTATTGCTCTATGTTGATATCTCATTATTAAAATCTCCTCTATTGCTCCGTGTTGATATCTCATTATTCAAATCTCCTCTATTGCTCCATGTTGATATCTCATTATTAAAATTTCTTCTATTGCCCTGTGTTGATATCTCATTAAAATCTCCTCTATTGCTCCGTATTGATATCTCATTATTCAAATCTCCTCTATTGCTCCATGATGATATCTCATTATTAAAATCTCTTCTATTGCTCTGTGTTGATATCTCATTATTAAAATATCCTCTATTGCTCTATGTTGATATCTCATTATTAAAATCTCCTCTATTGCTCCGTGTTGATATCTCATTATTAAAACCTCTTCTATTGCTCTGTGTTGATATCTCATTATTAAAATCTCCTCTATTGCTCTGTGTTGATATCTCATTATTAAAATCTCTTCTATTGCTCTGTGTTGATATCTCATTATTAAAATCTCCTCTATTGCTCTGTGTTGATATTTCATTATTAAAATCTCCTCTATTGCTTCGTGTTGATATCTCATTAAAATCTCCTCTATTGCTCTGTGTTGATATCTCATTATTAAAATTTATTCTATTGCCCTGTGTTGATATCTCATTAAAATCTCCTCTATTGCTCCGTATTGATATCTCATTATTAAAATCTCCTCTATTGCTTCGTGTTGATATCTCATTAAAATCTCGTCTATTGCTCCGTGTTGATATCTCATTATTAAAACCTCTTCTATTGCTCTGTGTTGATATCTCATTATTAAAATCTCCTCTATTGCTCCGTGTTGATATCTCATTATTAAAATCTCTTCTATTGCTCTATGTTGATACTTCATTATTAAAATTTCCTCTATTGCTCCGTGTTGATATCTCATTATTAAAATCTGCTCTATGTTGATATCTCATTATTAAAATCTCCTCTATTGCTCCGTGTTGATATCTCATTATTAAAACCTCTTCTATTGCTCCGTGTTGATATCTCATTATTAAAATCTCTTCTATTGCTCTATGTTGATACTTCATTATTAAAATCTCCTCTATTGCTCCGTGTTGATATCTCATTATTAAAATCTGCTCTATGTTGATATCTCATTATTAAAATCTCCTCTATTGCTCTGTGTTGATATCTCATTATTAAAATCTCCTCTATTGCTCTGTGTTGATATCTCATTATTAAAATCTTCTCTATTGCTCTATGTTGATATCTCATTATTAAAATCTCGTCTATTGCTCTGTGTTGATATCTCATTATTAAAACCTCTTCTATTGCTCTATGTTGATATCTCATTATTAAAATCTCCTCTATTGCTCCGTGTTGATATCTCATTATTAAAATCTCCTCTATTGCTCCGTGTTGATATCTCATTATTAAAATATCTTCTATTGCTCTATGTTGATATCTCATTATTAAAATCTCCTCTATTGCTCTGTGTTGATATCTCATTAAAATCTCCTCTATTGCTCTATGTTGATATCTCATTATTAAAACCTCTTCTATTGCTCTGTGTTGATATCTCATTATTAAAATCTCCTCTATTGCTCTATGTTGATATCTCATTATTAAAATCTCCTCTATTGCTCCGTGTTGATATCTCATTAAAATCTCCTCTATTGCTCTGTGTTGATATCTCATTAAAATCTCCTCTATTACTGTGTTGATATCTCATTAAAATTTCTTCTATTGCTCTGTGTTGATATCTCATTATTAAAATTTCTTCTATTGCCCTGTGTTGATATCTCATTAAAATCTCCTCTATTGCTCCGTATTGATATCTCATTATTAAAATCTCTTCTATTGCTCTATGATGATATATCATTATTAAAATCTCGTCTATTGCTCTGTGTTGATATCTCATTAAAATCTGCTCTATTGCTGTGTTGATATCTCATTATTAAAATCTCCTCTATTGCTCCGTGTTGATATCTCATTATTAAAACCTCCTCTATTGCTCTGTGTTGATATCTCATTATTAAAACCTCTTCTATTGCTCTATGTTGATATCTCATTATTAAAATCTCCTCTATTGCTCCGTGTTGATATCTCATTATTAAAATATCCTCTATTGCTCTATGTTGATATCTCATTATTAAAATTTCTTCTATTGCCCTGTGTTGATATCTCATTAAAATCTCCTCTATTGCTCCGTATTGATATCTCATTATTAAAATCTCTTCTATTGCTCTATGATGATATCTCATTATTAAAATCTCCTCTATTGCTCTGTGTTGATATCTCATTATTAAAATCTGCTCTATTGCTCCGTATTGATATCTCATTATTAAAACCTCTTCTATTGCTCTATGTTGATACCTCATTATTAAAACCTCGTCTATTGCTCTGTGTTGATATCTCATTATTAAAATTTCTTCTATTGCTGTGTTGATATCTCATTATTAAAATTTCTTCTATTGCCCTGTGTTGATATCTCATTAAAATCTCCTCTATTGCTCCGTATTGATATCTCATTATTCAAATCTCTTCTATTGCTCTATGTTGATATCTCATTATTAAAATCTGCTCTATGTTGATATCTCATTATTAAAATCTCCTCTATTGCTCCGTGTTGATATCTCATTATTAAAACCTCTTCTACTGCTCCGTATTGATATCTCATTATTAAAATCTCCTCTATTGCTCCGTGTTGATATCTCATTAAAATATCCTCTATTGCTCTATGTTGATATCTCATTATTAAAATCTCCTCTATTGCTCTATGTTGATATCTCATTATTAAAATCTCCTCTATTGCTCCGTGTTGATATCTCATTATTAAAATTTCTTCTATTGCTCTGTGTTGATATCTCATTAAAATCTCCTCTATTGCTCTGTGTTGATATCTCATTAAAATATCCTCTATTGCTCTATGTTGATATCTCATTATTAAAATCTCCTCTATTGCTCTATGTTGATATCTCATTATTAAAATCTCCTCTATTGCTCCGTGTTGATATCTCATTATTAAAATCTCTTCTATTGCTCTGTGTTGATATCTCATTAAAATCTCCTCTATTGCTCCGTATTGATATCTCATTATTAAAACCTCTTCTATTGCTCTATGTTGATATCTCATTATTAAAACCTCTTCTATTGCTCCGTATTGATATCTCATTATTAAAATCTGCTCTATTGCTCTATGTTGATATCTCATTATTAAAACCTCTTCTATTGCTCTATGTTGATATCTCATTATTAAAATCTCGTCTATTGCTCTGTGTTGATATCTCATTATTAAAATCTCCTCTATTGCTCTGTGTTGATATCTCATTATTAAAATCTCCTCTATTGCGGTGTGTTGATATCTCATTATTAAAATCTTCTCTATTGCTCCGTGTTGATATCTCATTATTAAAACCTCTTCTATTGCTCCGTATTGATATCTCATTATTAAAATCTGCTCTATTGCTCTATGTTGATATCTCATTATTAAAACCTCTTCTATTGCTCTATGTTGATATCTCATTATTAAAATCTCGTCTATTGCTCTGTGTTGATATCTCATTATTAAAATCTCCTCTATTGCTCTGTGTTGATATCTCATTATTAAAATCTCCTCTATTGCGGTGTGTTGATATCTCATTATTAAAATCTTCTCTATTGCTCCGTGTTGATATCTCATTATTAAAATCTCTTCTATTGCCCTGTGTTGATATCTCATTAAAATCTCCTCTATTGTTCTGTGCTGATATCTCATTATTAAAATCTCCTCTATTGCTCTGTGCTGATATCTCATTATTAAAATCTGCTCTATTGCTCCGTGTTGATATCTCATTAAAATCTCCTCTATTGCTCTGTGCTGATATCTCATTATTAAAATCTCCTCTATTGCTCTGTGCTGATATCTCATTATTAAAATCTCCTCTATTGCTCTGTGTTGATATCTCATTATTAAAATCTCCTCTTTTGCTCTGTGCTGATATCTCATTATTAAAATCTGCTTTGTATTTCTTTATTAAAATTTCTTCTCTATTTCTGTGTTGAGATTTCCTATATAGCTTTTTGTTGATATCTTATAAACATCTCTTCAATAGCTCCGTTGATAGCTTGTTATTAAATTCTCTATAGCCCTGTGTTGATATTTTGTTATCAAAATCTGCTCAATAGTCCTGTGTTGCTGTTTCGTCATTTAAAATCTCTAATAGTTCTACGTTTATATCTCGTTATCAAAATATCCTCTTTAGCCCCGAATTGATACTTCGTTATCAATATCTTTCTACAGCTCTGTCTTTATATTAAATCAAAACCCCTGATGGTGTCTTGATTCCCGTTTGTCCCTGTTTAACGTGACCCAAAAATACATCAAAGCAGGCCTTAGTTAAAGTGCAAACCTCTCAATATGTTAGCAGATAATTCCAATCTTATCATCCGAATTTGTTTACATTTTCTCTGAGCCGTGTTGGAGTATTCACGTACAGCAATATCTCAATTTAGACCGCCTATATGCATTTTGTGTCTTCTTTTTTATCACTGATAACGATACATGATTTCCACAAATTTCGGAGAAACTGTTGTATATGCCTGGCTGGTGTCCATCTACAGTTGTACTATAATGCTTTAAATTATTTTCCAAGTACGTCATCACTCACATTTTAAACAATACAGAATCCTCCAGCGTTTTCAGATAGATGACTGATTGTATATTGTTTCACGTCCCGCTCGAAAATATTTCACTCATATGAAGACGTCACCATTACCGGTGAAGGGCTGCAAAATTTAGGCCTATCCTCGGTCCTTAGGACCTATGAGCAAGGATTGATCTTTATCGTGTTACAGCTGCTGTGATACGTGACCTCGTTTTTTTTTACGATCTCATCCAAAGGACTGCTTCATTTACTAGTTTTTACGACAAGCAAAGGATACTGAGGAACTATTCTTATCCGGATTCCCACGGGCTTTTCAGAAAGACTGTCAACAGATCCCTGAAGAATGTAAAATGTTGACCATGAACTTTTGAGTTCCCTGTAAAAATTCAGTCTCAGTTCAGTTTATTAACTCAAACCATAGACAATGAGTTACAAACAATGTGTAGCGATAAATTACAAATACATGTTATACTGGTCAGAGGTTCAGCGTGTACATGCAAGGTGAAGATAACGAACAGTGATCAATCTCATAACTCCTACAAGCAATACAAAATAGATAGTTGGGCAAACCCCTAGACACACCAGAGGTGGGATCAGGTGCCGAGGAGGAGTAAGCATCCCCTGTTGACCGGTCACACCCGCCGTGAGCCCCATATCCTGATCAGGTAAACGGAGTTATCCGCAGTCAAAATCAGTGTACCAAGAACGGCTTAACAATCGGTATGAAACACGTCAGACAGCATTTGACCCAATGCGAGGTTGTATTGACAAACTAGATCGTTATAACGACCATAGAATTTGCGAAATGCTGACTTCAATCGAGACTGTTGAAATCCCTGTACCATCAACTTGTTTGTCAGTAGCTTACCTCGATTTAAAAACTGACTATACCCAGAACAAGCTCTTGCATATCAAATCAGTTGAGATATATAAACACCATATGCAGGTGATAATGGAATATTGCTACATAAATGTGGGAAGTTGACGATGGAGAAGCTGAAATCATCCCGTTTGTCATACAGTTGAGTTGTCAGTTTGCCGTTAATGTCTACTTTCAATAAAATATCTAAGTATGAAGCAGAAGTGGACGACTCTGTGGTGTCCTTTATTTCGAGCTCACAGGGATATATCAAATCGACATATGAATGAAAGCTATCATTGTTAATAGACAAAACGTCATCGATATATCTAAAAGTCGAATTGAAGGTCACAGCGAGAGATTTTTTTTTTCTCGCGTAGAAGTTTTCAAAAAAATTCTGCTTCATATGAATATAAAAACAGGTCAGCTGACAAAGGAGCACAATTCGTGCCACGGGAATTCCAACAGACTGTTGGAAGACCTGATCACCAAAGACCACGAAGATATTGTCAATGAGGAAGTCTAGCATATTTTTTATTTCAACTTCAGAGTACTTGTGCGTGGAATCAGAGTGGTGTTTAACAAAGTAAGTTTTTGAATGACTGATCACTAGATATGAATATTTCCGTTTTCCGTTTTTGTTGAAGAAGCAACTGTCTATGATGTAAAAAAGTCTAGTCTTTAATTTATCGTGAGGAATGGTCGTGTATAGTGTTGAAAAGTCATAGGTTTTAATGCTATTGATTTGGGAAAAATTCTGTGATTTCAAGTTTACTTAAAGTGTTAAGAATAAGTTATAAAACAAGATGTGTTTGTGAAACACAAATACCCCCGATAATGGCCAATTCCGAAGATGGACAAGGTCACAAGGACAAATATCTTGGTACCAGTAGAAAGATCTTGTCACAAGAAATGCTCATGTACGATATGAAAGCTCTAATATTTACCATTTAGAAGTTATGAGCAATGTAAAAAAAAAAACAATTAAAAGTAGGTCAAATGTCAAGGTCAAAATGTTTAGTACCAACGAAAAGGTCTTGTCACAAGGAATACGCATGTGAAATATCAAAGCTGTATCACTTACTGTTCAAAAGTTATAAGTAAGGTTAACATTTTCAAAAAATATGTCAAACTCCAAGGTCACAGGGTCAAAAAGGTTGGTACCCTTGGAAAAGGTTTGTCACAAGGAATACTCATGTGAAATATCAAAGCTCTATCACTTACTGTTCAAAAGTTATTAGCAAGGTTAAAGTTTCAGACAGAATTACAAGATTACAGAATGACAGACAGGACAAAAACAATATGCCCCCCCCCCCGATCTTCGATCTTGGGGGCATAAAAATAAAGATAAACATCGTATGTACATGTATAGAAAAACCAAGTCACATTCATGGAGGATAGACTAATTCATAAATCTTTACAATATATGTAGTTTTCTAAGGTCAATCCGATACGCATGTATGCCTTGCCTCTGCCTCTGTTGCCTTTGAAGACAAATAATATCATATTCTTAGTGGTTAACTGAGGCACATTGCTGTCACATTATTGACACGAACTATTAATTGCACATATTCATGTGTACTTTAATTATTTCCACTTCATTATGTCAATATAGGGGGCATCTCTCTCCCTTCTCTCAATGTATATAGAGATATACTATGAATACAGCTACATGTATATATTTCTTATACATTGAAAAAAAGTTTGAAAATGTGTCTGCTTGTCAAATAGGTCTTGACATATTGATAGCACTCATGCAACAGATGTGTTGGAAGACATACATATAAATTAATACTCTCCTTCTCTGCATTTATTAGGGAGGCAAAATGGGTTGTGATTGAGTTTTTTCAATAGCACCATGTAAGGTGAAGATAACGAACAGTGATCAATCTCACAACTCCTATAAGCAATACAAAATAGATAGTTGGGCAAACACGGACCCCTGGACACACCAGAGGTGGGATCAGGTGCCTTGGAGGAGTAAGCACCCCCTGTTGATCGGTCACACCCGCCGTGAGCCAGAATTCCCCAAACTCCTCGGTTTATTTTTACACGATGTTATTGATTCATTAAAACTTCACGATGCTGGAAAAAGATTTCTCCAAACCATTAAAAATAGCATATGTTCCCCTGATAATTACTGCATCATCAGTAATGATTTGCCCGTATTTTTTTTCATCTTGTTTATTTCTGCTTTTTTGTGGTTCTACATATATTGTCACATAGAATCATCAGTAGCTTTAGGTGAAACGTCACAAAATTTGACTTGCGCACGGGGCTTACGGCCGTAGCAGTGGGGTTCTTTGACGTTCCAACGCCTACCGTGAGAAGGGGGTTTCCGTTTCAAGTCCATGTACAAAACGTACGAACGACCCCTGAATTTCACTTCCAATACTAGGTGTTAAGCGAAGCAAGTCACTACCTATGTTAAACATGATTGGTTTGAATCGGCATCGGTACCAAGAATCGTATACAGGCTTTTCTGTTGCGAAGCCAATAACAGCCGCAACAGGTATACACGCGCAGTGATTTTATTCCAGATACCATAACACTGTTGTTAAAAACAAATTGAAATCCTTCAGTTATGATTGTAGTCAAGTAAAATATGAGGGCTGTTCGATATGAAATGTGTATTGTACGATATCTCAAAAACATTCGACTCAAATAGTGAAATGAACATTAAATTCCTTCAAAGTATTAACTGTTTGAAATACAGCATTTCAATCTCTGAATCCATTTCTGAAATGCGTCACGGTATGCTGATTTAGGTAGACCTTTGAAGCACTGACTGATGGCTGAGCCAAGGGCTTGTCGGGATTTGTAATGACGACTAGGATATAAGAACTTTTAAGTTTTGGAAAAAGGAAAAAAGTCGCATGGGGTTACATCTGGAGAGTATGGTAGGTGTGGCAAGACGGTAACCTTCTCCTACTTCATAAATGGCTTCACAAGCTCAGATGTATGTGATGGAGCATTATCATGAAGTAGACGAACATGCCTAAATCCTGACAAAGGGCCGTTTATGATAATATTTCTTGACCATTTTTAGTATAACATCTCGGTAATACCGACCTGTAACACGTTTGCCGTTCGGCAACGCCATTTGTACGGCTATACCATCACATGAGAAGAATATGCAATAAAAAACCTTATTTGTGCTTATGGTCCTTTTGGCAACTACAGGCCGTGTTTAGTTAGCCATATTGTGTTTCCAATATTTCTTACTGGTTCGAAATAGTGAACCCATGTTTCGTTACCAGTAACAATGTTTGCAAATTGCCTTTGATTGGATTTGGGAAACATTTTGAGCAATTGCTTAGCGGTTTGTACTCTTTCCCGTTTCTGGTCATCTGTCAATATATGCGGTATCAATCTAGCAGAAATATTTCCTACTTTCACAATACGCTTCAAAATAAAAATGCACCCACGATAGCGATATGCCAACAGCTTTGGTAATAGCACGAATCATGTATCTGCCATCACTTTAAATTATTTCCCTGAATTTTGAGACATTTTCCTTGCCTGTTACAGTCACAGGTCGGCCAGATTTTGCTGCATCTTTGACGGACGTTCTTTCTCCACCTACGAACTGTCTCATAAGATACCTTATCATACCCAAATACTTCCTACAATTCAGTAAAAAATCTGCATTTCCGAATGACCAAGTTTTGTACGAACTCTTATTTAAGCTCTAATTTCTTCAATATTCCCAACCCGTTTCCCAACCATTTTTACAACAGTGGTCAACGACTGCCTCTATTGAAATGACTATAAGTTTAAAAGCTCGTGTTTATACCGTTGGAAAGGTAGTGAATAGAGCTGTGTGAATAGAGCTAGAAGTGCAAAGCGTTATCGCGCTGTGGTACAACACACATTACATATCGAACAGCCCTCGTAATTTTGGATTGTTTTCGCTTTTTGGATTGTCAATCAAATATGAAACTGTAGCTCGAAGAAGAGAATATATTTTGTAGTAGTTTGGTGTTTGTTAACAGAATGAAGTATTTTTTGTTGTCAGTAATCCATGCACAGCTTCATTAACATCATGTGGAAAGTACTGGTCTTCTCATCAAACAGCGTCTATAGCACGTTCATTATTTTCATGTAGAATATGTTTGCTTGGACGATGGATTTGCATTGTTTTTTCTTATAATATCATGTCATGAGATTCAGTAGTTAGTCTGTCTTAGTGTTTCTAATTCATTAGAGACAAAGCGATGTCAGGAAGAACGTAATTCAGAGAGACACCTAGAACATCAGAAGGACTACTTAATGATTGTTCTGAGCAAATACTCCTGGATTTCGCAGTTTGAAGTATCACATCTCCCCATTCCGTCTGCATCGAGTACATAATCCATGCGCTATTCAACGATGACAAGAGACTTATCAATCTCGTCTGATGACCAATCGCACCAATCTTCGATCTTATTACCAACATAGTCTGATTGCCCTACATTGACCAATGGTTTGCTCAACTCATCCGACGACCAATCGCACCAATCCTCGATCTTATTACTAACATAGTCTGGATGCGATACACTGACCAGAGACTTGTCATTCTCGTCCGATGACCGATCACACCAATCTTCAATCTTATCACTAACATAGTCCGATTGTTCTACACTGACCATAGACTTGTTATTCTCGTCCGATGACCGATCACACCAATCTTCAATCTTATTACTAACATAGTCTGGATGTTCTACACTGACCAGATACTTGTCATTCTCTTCCGGTGACCGATCACACCAATCTTCAATCTTATTACTAACATAGTCTGATTGTTCTACACTGACCAGAGACTTGTCATTCTCGTCCGATGACCGATCACACCCATCTTCAATCTTATCACTAACATAGTCTGATTGTTCTACACTGACCAGAGACTTGTCATTCTCGTCCGATGACCGATCACACCAATCTTCAATCTTATCACTAACATAGTCTGATTGTTCTACACTGACCAGAGACTTGTCATTCTCGTCAGATGGATCTTGGCACCAATCTTCTGTGTTATTACTGACATATTGTGCATCATGCACTGAACAGTCAGTAAGACAATCTGGGGATGCATTTAAAATGTTGTTTTGACCATTTATGTATTCATACAATCCACCTTTATAGTTTTCGATTTCGGGATTATCCATTGGTTGTTTCAGATTTTCGCGACTTCCATTTGCATCAATGTCATCCTCACAAGAATTGCGTGATGTAAAATTTGTTTGTGGGGCCTGAACCACATATGTAATCATCTCAAGATGAGGATATCTATCTACAATATAAATGTTTTACGTTAATTATATTGGGGGGGGGGGGGTGTCTATGAAAAGGGTGCTATATAAATATGGTATTATTATATTTTATCGAATACAAGCTTCACTTTGTTAAAATTAAATTCGTGTTTATTGATTCAATATATCCTTTGATTTCCTGTGTGTGTAGAAAAGGAAATTCAGTATAATTCCTCTGACTTCATCTGTAGGAGAATGATAACTATATCAATAATTAATCCCTACCTGGAATGCAATCCTCAAACTTCTTGTAGCAATTGTCCCATTGTACTCTACACTCTTCAGCATCTGATTCAAACTGTGATGTATTTGAATCGTTTGTACTATCAGCTGAAGACTGCTGTAAACCTTAAAAAATAATCAGAATGAAATATTGAATGAATTAGGAATTATGGTGATTGTTTTACATTTTCCGTCTCAAACATATTGTACATTCTACCATTTTGTATTTCATTCATTACCTTGAACTGTTACTGTGGTGGCCCTAACATAATTAGTTGATATAACTGGTGAGTCACCATTCAATACCAGTCTCTCTTTTATCATTGACTCTCCAGATGAAGGAGATAGATTTGGTAATGAGAGAGTAACACTTCCATGCGCGTTGTTTTCTTTTTTCCCTCCTTTACTTCCAATAACTTCCAATTGGTCACTGCAAGAATTAGAAGATGGAATTCGTTGTCGACTTCTATCCAAGTACTTTATTAGTGTTTCTTGAGAGTCTGAATGAAAACTCGTTTCAACTGATGATTGTCCTTTGATCTAAATTGTGAAAGCATGTGTCAATTGGATTGGACATGTGTATATCTCAGAATCATGATAGTATCTATTGGTATGTTTCCAATAGCAACACAAAGAATCTTTCATTTTGTATTGTACTAAGATATAATCAACGCAATTCCAGACGAACATGCTTTAGCTTGATAGTAATAACTTACGGCTAAAAGTGGAGTTCGGGTTGTATAATTTTCTGAATTAATATCTGGATCTTCCCGAGACTGCAAAAGATTAACCATAATAGATAAATAACTGCAGAAAATTGAGCGCTTAAATCTTATACATAAATAGGGAATTGTTTTTTTTTTCTTACAACCCTTTAAGAAAATATTTCACGATATTGATCTTACCATGGATTTCATTGGCACTATTTGAATGGTTTGGATGGGGTACTTTTCATGAATCCCGAGTTTGTTTCCCAGATGTCTATGTATCAAAATGTAACGTTCAAATAAATTGCTCACTCATCCTTATTGTTTGAAGTAATAAATTCAAAGATTATAACGCAGTGAAACAGAGCAAAAGATAAAGTTTTTAAAGTTGTGTCAAAACAAAATTTAAGGAATATTTACAGACTTACCGTAAAATGTAAACAATTCCGGATAGCACCAGGACGAGAGTGAATCCTCCAGCAACAACTATCCCACCAAGAGCACCATCTGATAAATCTGTCCAAACAATGTGTTCTATTCAACATTAACATTCAACGCTTATTTGTGAATTTCAAATACATTGCACTATTACATTGTTCTCCCTTTAAGCTTCTCTGGTGTTTTAGCTCTGGGAAAAACTACCATATATTGTTTTACAAGTACTTCCCATTCACGAAGTGGGTTTGTTTTCATTTATATTGGGACATCGCCAGCTGTAGGAGAATGCCACAATTTTTTACGAATATGTGCTTGAATATCAAAGATGTGGTACTCTACACTGACACGGGACTTCAGTTCTATAAAGTTTCATCCAAAAGTCCCGTTACTTTTACTTTCATCGCCTGGGGCTTGTCGAAGGGACGACTTAGGGGTCTATCACAACTCATCGAAAGACAACTCGTCGAAAAATTCATAAATATGACAAGTCGTCAATACGACAAATCATAGTGTGGACATTTCATAAATATACAACAATCTATCGACACTCATCGAAACTAGTAAAAAAAAAATACAGGAATTATAATTTTCTTTATGCTTTTTTATTAACTGTTTCAATAAAAAATTATTGCGTGCCCGACCCTCAATTTATTTTCCAATTTCTACCATGGAAGAAAGTGAAGATACAATAGTATAATTTTTATGTTTCTTTTAATTTCCTTCTTGCGAGGAAGATCAATCTCGTCAACATGCACAAGGGAACTTCCGTTCTGGACTGTTCTAAATATCCTTTAAGAGAAGATATTTTGTAGATGTCGGGGTGCGATACACCGACAACACACGAGGAGGTTTATAACACCCTTTTACATGTAAAAAGAAATGTTGTGCGGGGGTCATTGGTTAAAACGGGATCCGAATCCAGTGCTCAATGGAATAACGGGCTTGTTAGTTTGCCATGTTTAAAACTACTTTTGTAATGACCGATAAAGTGTGTCTCGGGTGACAGTGATGAAATATACACACACACAAAAAATAAATTTAAAAAATTCTCTATTTTATTATTCAATACAAGTGACGTCGATAAGTTGTCTTCATCCATGAGTTGTCATTCTCTGACTTCGGTGAGTTTTACTTTAGATTTTAGTACTTCGTTACTAGCTTGAAAATACGGATGTATATTTAATTGCTGTTATAAAATTTAGAAATTCATTTCAAAATTAAGGATTATCTTCCTCATGCATAGCTCTTATCCTTGGACGAATTTGGCTCCACTTTTTTTTTGGCACGCTGTTTTTGGCTATATTTAGCTCCAAAAACTTCATAGTTATTTCGGATTTCAAACATTTCGGTTGAGCATCACTGAAGAGACATTATTTATCGAAATGCGCATCTGGTGCATCAAAATTGGTACCGTATAAGTTTTACATTATGACCCCTGGGTCGAGGCCTCTGCTGGTGGACTGTTAGTCCCCAGGGGTCTCTACAGCCCAGTAGCTAAGTACTTCGTTATTAGCTTGAAAATACGGATGTATATTTAATTGCTGTTATAAAATTTAGAAATTCATTTCAAAATTAAGGATTATCTCCCTCATACATAGCTCTTATCCTTGGATGAATTTGGCTCCACTTTTTTGGCACGCTATTTTTGGCTATATTTAGCTCCAAAACTTCATAGTTATTTCGGATTTCAAACATTTCGGTTGAGCATCACTGAAGAGACATTATTTGTCGAAATGCGCATCTGGTGCATCAAAATTGGTACCGTATAAGTTTTACATTAGATGACTTTCGGCGAGTTATCGTTCGATCAACATCTTCGGTTTCACCTAGCTGACGGGAATCAAACCGGGAACCTCACGGTTGTGAAGCGAGCGCCATAACTATAACGTTATCGTAACCAGTACCACCCCACTCCCAGTTCACTTAAACATTTTAGTCATAAGCGAAAATATAGTCCAAATGATATCTAATATGGGTGAAAATTTCAACAATAGACTCTTATTTAAAAAGGTCAAATCTATGAATTCAAATGGCATTACTAGCAAATGTAACATTGTTTATATGATGAAATGCTTATTTTTATTCAAGAATAATTCCAAGGACGGAAGTAATTTCAGCACGTGTTGTATTTATAACATGCAATCCGTACCGTTATTGGTAGGTTGACCAGTCACCATGATACTGATAGGTCCCTGATTTGTCAGTGAAACTGCTCGTACCCACACACCATAAGTGGCATCTGGGACCAGATCTTTTATTGTCAGCTGCGTTTTGCCAGATGCTGAAACCTCTATTCGATTTGGTTCACCTATATTTATGATTTTAAAAAAGAAGTATAGTGCAGTAAAACGAGAAATGAACATACATTAACATATAATTTATCATTAACGGTTTCCTATTAACACGAAAATCATAATCAGGGTGATCTTATTTTCAGTACTTCATATTCCAAGGTTTACGATACATTATGCAGTAATATTATCTGCACAGATATGCTTACCTTTGCAATGACCTTGGGAGCTTATCTCACAGTACGTTATGAGGTAAGAGTGTACATAGACATTATGTGTAATTGAGGCATCACACGTGACCGCCGACCAAGATACCATGAGGCTGTTCTCGGGGGCTTCAGGAAGAAGTTCCACGTCTGTGATATTATTTGGTACTGTAGGAAAAGGCTACAAGTTTTACTTATATTGATATTCGATTTGTGTGGATATCAGATGTGTGGATATCGGATCTGTGTGGATATAAGATCTTTGTGGATATCAAATCTGTGTGGATATCACATCTATTTCATATATATGTGGATATGTGCAGTACACTTAAAATGTCTAGTTTGTAAGATGTTTTAAGAACTAGTATTCTTTTTAATCAAAGTTCAAAGTTTGCACGTCAAATAGTCTCGATTGTATTTTTTACCTGGATTAGTACTACTCTAATACCCTTTGACATGTAAGCTACGATAGCACTTGTATATCTATATACCTAGATGTCATTAAAAAATTCCAAAAGGACAAACGAGAGACTTCTGACACTGGTATATTTGTCCTTGAAGCGTACTCTATTATGTCATTGTTAGGTAATTGTAATTTTTCATTGTAAATTCATGTAGATTTTAAAGATAATAAAGTATCACATTCATTTAGTTACCTGTATTTCTGATGTATCTACATTCCTTCTGCCATCTAATCCCACTGCTGATATTTTGCTCGTTGAGGATAGCCACACCAAAGATGACGCTGTCCACAGGCGCGTCGACAGTGTCCGAATCCAAAACAATACTATGATTACTGCCATTCATACGTAGTGTGCGTATTTCATCCTGATGAACAATTAAATCATTCATATATATATATATATATATTATATATATATATATATATATATATATATATATATATATATATATATATAATTATATTGTTTCTATTGTTTCAAGTATCTTCTGCCGTTAAGACCAACCAAAGCTCCTAATGTACATGCTCCAATTTTATCATTTAATCCAATTTTCTGACAAGTTTTGTAGATACATGCAGCTATCTAGACAACTATAACAGGTGTGATGAGAGTCAATTCATCCGAAGTATCAAAATTCATTGTAAAGACATGCTTAGAAACAGTCACAAACATCCAAACCCCAATCTGCAAAAGTTAAACAAAACACAACAAATCAGTATTGGTTATAAAGATCTATAAATTCTACACACTTTTTGACCAAAATACAATCCGCGTGAACAGTTTCGCCAAAGTCACCAACAACAAACTCATTTGTTATGTGCTACCGAAGTTATATAATACATAGTAAAAAAAACAAGAAGCCCATCTGAGCAACAGTTCCTTGCAATAAACAAGCTTGAGCAAAACTATCGTTATACAAGTAGCTTGGTTCAGAAAATACTTTTCAAAGGTAAAGACTAAACATTCATTAATTATCAAGCTTAATCATTAAATTTGACTACAAATTCATTAATTATCATTGCTGTTGTAGATGAGTATGGCTTTCATATTAATACATTTCATCTAAGGATGCTTTGTGCCAAGTTTGGATCCCTATACATTCGCATGTAAAACTTTATTCCCCTATTCTGTCCCTAACCCCCCCCCCCCCCCCCCCCCCGTCATGATTTTTACAAACTTGAATCTCCACTTTGTCCGTACATTTTCATGTAAATTTCGGCTCCTCTGGCCAAGTGGATCTTGAAAAGAAGATTTCTAAATGCCCTCCCTTGCATTGTTGTAATTATCTCCCCTTTGAGGGGACATGACCCTTCATTTTAAAAAAAAAATTGAATGCCCTTCACGCAAGGATGCTTTTGTGACAAGTTTGGTTGAAAGCTGAAATTGGCCCAGTGGTTATGAAGAAGATGAATATGAGAAAAGATTACGTCGACAAACAACAGAAAGTTTTGATCAGAACATCTCAATTAAGCCTTCGGCTCAGGTGAGCTAAAATTCGAAACATCACTCTGATTCTGCTCATAAGTACTCTGAAGTTGAAATAAAAAATATACTAGAGTTTCACATTGACAATATCTTCGTAGTCTTTCAAGATCAGATCCTCCAACAGTCTGTTGGAATTCCCATGGTCACAAATTGTGCTATTTTGTTAGTTGACTTGTTTTCATATTGTTATGAAGCAGATTTTATTTCAAAAACGGATCCCCGGACATACTTGAGGTGGGGTCAGGTGCCTATGAGGAGTAAGCACCCCCTATCGACCGGTCACACCCACCGTAAATCCTATATCTTGATCATGTAAATGGAGTAATACGTAGTCAAAAAGACTCTACATGAGAAGAAAAAAATCTCTTTTTGTGGCTTTCAACTCAGTGTTTATATATATCGATGACGTTTTATTTCTTGAAAATAATCATTTTCACCCATGTTTCGATTCAATATATCCTTGTGACTTTGAAATAAAAAGACACCATATAATCTTCCACATTTGCATTGAAAATAAATATTATATTGAACAGCAAATTGAGAACTCAACTTTATAACAAACGAGATGATTTAAGCTTCTTCATCGTCAACTTCCCATATTTATGTAGCAATCTTAAAACATAGCCGATGTAGGCCCTCTCCTAAAACATAGCCGATGTAGGCCCTCTCCTAAAATATAGCCGATGTAGGCCCTCTCCTAAAACATATATTTAGTTTGCTGGGGGCTACGGTAATATTTTCTGGTTTTAACAATGTCAAGTTAACAAACGTTGACTTTACATATTTTCATCTCTTCAAGAAATACTGGTCCAATTTCAACTCTAGTTGCCACAAATTCCACAAGTCGTGCTGATTCAAATAAAAGACCACATCGCCTTTCGGTGGGAGATAATTAGGAAATCGTTTTTAAAAAATCTTGATATGCAGCAAAATATCGTTAGATATTTATCACCGTCTAACAAAATAATCCATATTTGCAACATCCACTTTTTCAGACAAAACTCGCAACAACAACAAAATGATACGTAATTACAGTGTACAGTAAAGTTGTTTAAATAGTGGTACCCACTGTCAGCACGAGGTTACAACCTAGGTTCCAGTTTTATATACGAATATATTTGGAAATTTGAAACATCTTTCTGTTACGAACAAAACTATAATTTGAATAGCAATAGAATAAATGCAGCGAGTGTAAATGATATGCGAACAGCTTGGTACATGCAGTGTACAATGTTTCCGAATAATGAATCTTCGATTGTTGTTATGAATCTCGTTTTCTAAACAACGTGTTTTCTGTGAGCATTGTGGTATATGGGTATCTTGCTTTCACGATAAATATCAAGGCATTTTCATCTACCTGTACATGTACATAATGAGCATACCGTACTACATTCAATTTTCTCACAGACCAAAGCAACACCGAATACCTTGCACTGCAATACGGCGGGTAGACCACTACACCACACAATGTCTGCCGCTGTCTGATGTACTGCTTCAAACCATGATAAGTGCCATTTAGACCTGCCGCTGCTTTCCATTACCACGAACCGCAGAGGAGTAATATCTGTTAAATGCAAAACCAAAATTAATATTCGATAACAATTCAATTTGAACATACCATATAATAGGATCTCCCATGGTTTGTGGTATAGTATATATGGTAGTATAGTAGATGGTTAACTCTTTATGGCGGTATTGTAGGTGGATGACTAACTCTATATGTCTTAAGGTGTGACCATGTTTGAGGGCGAAGCAAAAAGTGTAAGTATTAGTATTCATATTCATAACAGGATAAAAGAAATTCTGAAGTTATCTGGACGTGTATGTATAGATGTCAAAGCACATAACACCTTGTTACAGGACTCAAGACATTTGATCCCCTATTCATTGAGAGCGGGAAAAATTACGCAATTGCTGTAAAAATGCATTGTGGCGTTATATTTAGCATCGGTGTTTAGAAAATTTACAAACATAGGAGACGACTGGTACAATCGAGGAGTGATAATATGGTTTACAGCTTTTACGGATTTTTTTAAACATCTCAGAACGGCTTGATCTTCGGTAGACGAAATTCAAAATGGCAAGATACATGTCCTCGCGATTGCATACATGTGACCTTATTGGGAGAGCTCGCCTCTCACCGCCCTTCAGGGATTCGCTCTCTATGGCAGTATGGTAAGTGGATGATTATCCCTATATATTAGTATAGTAAGTGGATAATTAACTCTATGAGTGGCATTGATTGTATATTGTTTAACGTCCTTCTCAAGAATCTCACACTAATTTGGAAAGGTCACCGTTCCCGGTGAAGGGCTGCAAAATGTTGGCCTATGGCCTATGATCAGCGGTTATGGCCATCAATCAGAGAGGGATCTTAATGGTACCTTCACATTCACGGAATTTTCTTACGGATCCTTACGTATTCCACAAATCCGTAAAAGTACACGGATTGTTACAATTTAGACACGGATACCAACGAGTGGTTTACGAATGCTTGCGATTGACTACAAGTCGGAGATCCGTAAGGACTCGTAAGAAAAATCCGTGAGTGTGAAGGTGGTATTATCTTGCCACACCTACTGTAACATGAGGTCTTGGTATTTTTTGGTCTCATCCGAAGGATCAAACCGTCACGGTGGTCTAGAGGAAGGTCTCATGGGTTCGAATCCCGACCGCGACAGACGGAAGTCGTTAAAACAGGTAGTGACAGTTCCATCGCCAAACGCTCGGCACCAGGTGTGGATGTCATGGGTCCTCGGAAATGACTTTAGAAACGGATGTCCCGTGTCACGGTAGGTGTGGCATGCTAAAGAACCCTTACTGATTAAAAGCCGTAAGCGCCGAGCAAAGGCCTAAATTTGAAGCCCTTCACCGGTCTCGATGACGTCTCCATATGAGTAAAAAGTTTACGAGAGGGACGTTAAACAAGATACAATCAATCCGAAGGATCGCCCCATTTAGTCGCCTCTTACAACATGGGGAACTGAGGACCTATTCTAACTCAGATTCCCACAGGAACTATTGGTGATATTGTAAGTAGATGATAAACTGTGTATAGAGGTATGGTAAGTGGATGATTACTTCATGAAAGGTGAAGATAAGGTGAAGACGAACAGTGATCAATCAATTCATATGGCGATATGCATGTAGTAAGTGAATGCTTACTTTCGTATGATGGTATTGTAATGGACGCTTCTGTAGAACACCCTTGCCGATTACATCCCCTTACAGATATAACACGACTGCCTTCACATGGAATAGAAATATACCCGAAAGAGTTGCTTGCCCCTACTCTGGTCTGATTACCGGAATCAGAAGTAATTTCGTAGTGAGTCAATTTTCCATTTCGATTCTTCTTGGGAATTTTCTGTAATCGTTTTAAATTATTAGCTTCACAATACAAGACAACATCCTAGATCGTTATACTAAACAGTTGACGAAGGAGTAGATTGACCTTGTTGATTTTAAACTAATATCCATTTCAGAAATGAATAATTCATATATAATACAATATTCATAAATCAAATAAAACTTAGGACAAATATATCTAATCTAGATATGCATTCTTTTAAATCATCTTACGTGTATTACCTTCCAGTAAATTGTTACTGTGCGAAATATAGAATTGCCATCGCATTTACTGGCGGAATATCCACTAGAGAACATAGTAGGTTTCTTTGATGGAGCTAAAATTAGAGTAAACTAGATATCATTGTGTAGGCAAGCACCATGAAAGGACATTGTTTGCTACGTTCAAAGTTCATAACTCTTTCAATAGAGGTCACGAAAGCCAAATCCAAACGTGATCTGTAAAGTTTGGAAACTCTCAATGAACGAATAGATGGACGCACAGGCTGATTGCAACAAGGCCCCTAGCTATTGACGGGCTCTAATGATATTCTTTGCACAAACATTTTAAAATATGTCTAAATTCAATGGAGGCCTTATCCTTGCCTGTTGAGCATGTGGTAAATTCCACTTTCTTCGCTTCGCTATAGTACTTTCCTCCCGTTGGCTTCAACTGAATCTCAACCTTATACACGGAGGCGGGTACCAGATTACACACGTTTAATCTGGTTTTCACTTTCACATTATGTACCTATAATACAAAGTCTCACTGTGAGTTTTTCATCTGCCTGGTACCATGGTTCAAATAGGATATTTACTATATTAAATACATCTTTTGATTTTCTTACAGATGTAATCTAAATATTTCCGGAAATCAACATTTCAATAATAAAACAAATTATCTTAGTTTGAAATAAATTGTAATACTTTTTCCGTTGAATTGCACGTTCTGAGAAATACATAACACGTTAAAAGTTACACTGAAGGAGATTGAATAGAAATTTATATAAAGCCTTACCCAAGAATCCTTGTTCCACGCTGAGAGGGACTTTACAGAAACTCTGGAGGATAGTTCCTTGATCCCGGGAAGCCCCTCCCACGATACGGTCACACATTTACATTCCGTACAGTTCTCATGTCTGACGTCTATAGTATTAGTTGGATTGTATTTTGCTACAAAATTTATATAAAAAATATTTGCCCTCTTTCGACTGATAAGTTTATATTCTTCGATGGGCTTCTTAAATACATGAATTATATTGTCAGAATTCCACATGTAAAATATAACGATTGTTCAGTTTTCACTGAAGGCATAAGATTCATCTTAATATTTGCAACTAATTTATTCACACTTACATGTAATAAAGAAAGCGGGCTTTACATCGTCCAATGAAATACAGGGTATCAAAAGAAAACAAAAGAATACTTACTTATATACCGAGTAATGTAATCCCTCCGAAATGATTTTCTGATTTTAAATTCTTTGTTAGTTATGTTCAGTAGAACGATTCTTGACATTGATCCTATTTCGCCGTCTGCTGCTGTCCATGTACAATTTTGTAGCACCTTTCTCTGTGGACAGGGGATGGTTGTTCGGCCATTGTCAGTCGACCTGAATAATGTCAACGTGGCGTTATACACTTTTCTCTTATTCTTTTTTATATGTTTAAAAATCAGATGATATATTGAGAATAAATAAAGAATTACATGACTATCTTGATGTCTAGGTATGCCCGATGTTTATATTTTCCAAGGTCCCAGCTACAGGAAAACTTTTCGTGTTGGTGTAAGATACAGGAAAAAATTTTAACGTCCCGTACAGGCTCGTCTGAAACAGATACAGCACAATTCTATGGTCGTTATAACGATCTAGTTTATCAATACAACTTATCATTGGGTCAAGTGCTGTCTGTTACACCCCAAACGTCACCCCATCCCAAATCGTCGCCGGCGACGATTTGGAATGACATTTCACCCCCAATCATCGCCTGGCATCCCAAATCGTCGCCCCGGCCACGATTGGGACAAAATTGCACTATCATTAGGGGTGACGTTTTGGGATGTACTATAGTACACCCAAATCGTCGCCTGCCAATATTTTATTGACGTTTTTAGGATAGATTACACAGAAGTTTTTCTATTGTACCCCCTCCTATATGGGGGGGGGGGGGTACATAGGTTTCACTTGGACGTCTCCATATGAGTGAAATATTCTCGAGAGGGACGTTAAACAATATTTAATCAATCAATCAATCATGTTTCTGTTGCTTGTCGATCGGGCTGAAATTTTGTATGTAGATTACAAGTCACCCTCGGATATGCCTCCTTAAAACTGAGAAGTCTGGAATGAGAGCTTAAAGCGCCGCGAGTTGCCAATTTGGGACGGGCGACGATTTGGGGTGTAACATTGTCTGACGTGTTTCATGCCGATTGTTCGGCCGCTCTTGGCACACCGATTTTGACTACGAATAATTCCGTTTACCTGATCAAGATATAGGGCTAACGGCGGGTGTGACCGGTCGACGGGGGATGCTTACTTCTCCTAGGCACCTGATCCCACCTCTGGTATGTCAGGGGGTTCGTGTTTGTCCAACTCTCTATTTTGTATTGCTTATAGGAGTTATGAGATTGATCACTGTTCGTTATCGTCACCTTGCATGTATTATGTTTCTCAAGTATATTGGAACAAATATAATACCTTTAGTACGCTAGTTGCAACCTGAATAAACCATTATAAATTTCTTAAGTTAAAGGTATATGTATTGTACATTGTTGAAATGAAAAGCGGGTAGTTGTGATAAACATTTAATAAAAGGATGGCTAAATGTTTACACTGTTGTTATTAATGAATAAATTCGCGAATGGATACGCAATGTGGGGTGGACTTACACTCAGTGACAAGATGCGCAGAACCAACAGAGCTGCGTGGTAATCCATCAACATCTGTTCGTTTACACACGTAGTGCCCTTCCTCATTGACACTGGTGATGTTTTTCCTGAACAACAGGGTGCGTTCCCCTGCGGAAATCATAGCGTCTCTGGGCACTCTGCTTCCGGTATAATCTTCCCAGAACAGCATCGAGGCATTCAGTCCAGAATCCTCATACACGGTGCAGTTCAGCTCTAGAATTTGATTTACTGATACAGTGGGGTTTGTTGGGGTTATTTCTGTAAAAACATGGACTGAATTAGTGTACTGACACATCGGAGTGTGTCGGTGTTATTTCTGTAAAAACATGGACTGAATTAGTCCCATAGTTTGATTTACTGACACAGCGGGGCATGTCGGTGTTATTTCTGTAAAACCATGGACTGACTTAGTCCCCGCATGTCGGTGTAATTTCTGTAAAAATATGGACTGAATTAGTCAGTGGTATTCTTTATGCCGTTGGTTAGTTTGATAATACAAATTGTGGTTGTAGGTTTGGAAGAATATTACACGAAATATTGGATGACTGTACGATACGCAGCGTAAAGAATATATTACCAATTACTTCAAGATTTTACCCTACACGCATCTGAAAATGAGGTTTGCCTATCGGAGTGTTTATATCCTTTGTGAAAATGGGGGTGGGGGTCCAAACACGAGTTAAGTGCCACACACTCAACATCAAAAAAGATTCACAAATCTCCATATTGGACCTTTTAGTGAAAGCATAATTTGGATCATAAAATGTAAGAAGAGGTATTTCTTATGAATATCAAAGTATATAGTAAAACGTTCTGCCAACTCCTAAGTGTTAAATCAATACCCACCATTCGTTTTCTACCGGGAAATTAAAGGTGTCATCTGATAGACTATGCTGAGTCTAAATATTTCAAAACTACATTTGTTACAGGTAACTCGCCTGACAAAGGAAAAAGACAAAGAAATCCTACTGAAAAAATAGAGTTCATATACAAAACAAATTCCGATAGGATTCTAACAAAACAGTTCAAAATCAAAAAATTTTAAAAAGAAATTACAGAAACTCCATTTAGACAATTTTAAATATCCTATTCTAACAGGGTTTTATTAAAATCCTAAGGGAATTTTATTTCTCCTATTGGCGATTTATTTTCTGTACAAATTAAAGAAATTCTTAATTTTAGATTTCGGTCTTTCTTTAAAAGGTTTATTATGAGAAAGGCAGTTTTAAAGTCTAACCGATGGCACCAAAAATCCCTTGAGAAATAAAGACAGATATTTTTCCGCGAATGTGTTTAGTTCATTAAGGTTTCAAATCTTGTACTCTATTTTCTATTTTACTTGCAGAACAAGTTGGGTTTTTTTTTTTTCAAGTTATGCCACCGTCAATTATGAAATGCATATTTCTTAGTTTTCGTGTCAACTCAAAGATTTATTCAATTATAAACGGTTTTTAATGGTAGTTTTATTAGTCCCAGTAATAAAACAATCAGAAATACAGATACATGTAATCAGACCACCTACCATGTTATGAAAATATGATATGACTTTCACAATGAGTTTTAAACAGCTTTTCGATAAATAACGTTCAAGAACTCCTTTTAGAAAATAGTAATATAAAATAATGTTGTCATTTCAAGGGTAAAGTGCCTGAAATTTAAAAGATGTTATTTCAAAGTTCAGTCGAAATATTCTTGAAATACACAGAAATATAAAAAAAAAAAAAATAAAATAAAAAAAAAATAAAACGTTCAAGTAAATAACCCTGGAAACGACCGTTGTAAATTAAAACAAAAAATTATTTTCAGTGCTTAAAAGTTACGTGCAATGCAATGCTTTCTCTCTCTCTCTTCTCTCTCTCCTCTCTCTCTCGTAAATAAAAAAAATTGGTTTGGGTTAAACAAATGTAACAAGTCAAAGCTAAAAGGTATAAATTTAGAATTTATATTCCAGCGAAAAAAAACCCTAAGATCTATGTTAAAATAAGAAACATATTTCACTTGTGATGCCGAGAAAATGTCAACTTTCCATGGGCTGTTTCATTTGTTCATCAACATAATCTGTCGCGTGACAGTAGAAGTCCGCATGTACTAGACATATCCTATGATTACTTACAAGCAGACGATGTTGGTATTCTGTCATTGCCAGCTCCCCTCTGCTCAAACTCAACAGAAGACCAAGAGGATGTTTAGGACAAACAATTTAGAGACCACCTTAATCCGCCACTATCCTTGTAATGATGCGTTTCTTGGGCAACCCGTGTGTACAATTTAGCACATTAATCCGCCACTATCCTTGTAATGATGCGTTTCTTGGGCAACTCGTGTGTACAATATAGTGCTGGGTAAAGACGATTCATTTTCCAAAAATACGTGTTGCATCAGATAAAATGAGATTTTGCAGTGAATATAAGGAATTCATTTAAAATCAATCAATCAGTCATAAAAGACGTCTCCTTTACTACACATAAATCTCATTCTGCTGATATTCTGTACCCACCGGATGATGCGGTCGTTATCAAATCGTCTTCAGTCAGAGTACCAGACACTTCATACTCGCGGATTTATCAACCTACTTTTGGAAACACAATATTGGGGGTATTGGGAAAATTTATCGACTATCTTTTAATAGAAATCTAATGTATCAATAATAATGATAATGACAGAAAAAAAACTTTATTCAAATGAAATATCTTACTATCCCATTGTACAATGTAGTACACAATATTCCCATTGTACAATGTAATACACAATATTTCCATTGTACAATGTAGTACACAATATTCCCATTGTACAATGTAATACACAATATTTCCATTGTACAATGTAGTACACAATATTTCCATTGTACAATGTAATACACAATATTTCTACTTCTGGTTTTTAGACTACCCAAACTAAGTGAACAGTTTCAATGATTTATTTGAATAATAATTTCCACTAAAAATGCACTGAAATGTATTTTGACTATGTATGAGTTACCTCATAATCCCTACCCAGCATATCTGAACTCGATTTAGTAAGTGGAAATAATTTATAATGCAGATTACCTTAAAAGAAAAATGGAGAAAATACGGATTAATAGAAAAAAATTACCGATGTTTTTCGAGTGTTTATAAAAATGAATTATGACTGAATTACTACTGGTGGAAATTCAAGAACAATAGAACCATGTTACTTGTATTTTTCCCAAAGATTAAACATGAAACGTAATATTAAATCAGATCTTCACTGGAAAATTTTTTTTTTTGAAAAATAGGGTCGGCGCTATAAATTAAGGTTGGTTGGGAAAGAGGAAACAAACATATTTTTAGACCTTATCCTGCATTATCCACAAAAAAACAAGAACTTTCTTGCTTCTCTAGTACGGTTCAAAAATATAGAGCCGATCGTTTCCATATACAGCTACAAATTAGGTCATTTGTGACGTTATAGCAGCTTCGTGTATTTTTGCGGACAGATTTTTAAAGATAATTTGAATTACTTAGTTTGATGCTGACGAGCTATATCAATGCGCTATGTCTGTGCTCTGCTCTGAATGGTGATTTCTTATACACATTCCAACAAACCTGCACACTTGTGGAAGAGGGTCAACTTGTCTGTGTACCACTATTCATGTTCACATGTGTATCGATCTCGGAAAGCAGAAGATTAATTTTTCGTTGAATGTCAAATATCCTTCAGTCATTTATGAAATTCTTTGTGACATATATTGATCCATTTTATGATAATGAAATCAAATTATTACTTATGAATTTTATTGTTGTATTAACAAGACACCACGTGTAAAAACAGTATGTAGTATCGCGGAAAACGTCAAATCAGATCGAAGACGTCAAACCGATATGGTCTCAATTAGTTTTACGTTTTAAACCCATATATCTATTTTTTGTGGAAGTTTGATATGGTATCATTGTTCCGATAATCTTTTGATTAAATTGGTATATATTGGACAATAATGGACGCGGTATTTCTTTCATCTTAGAGATAGCTGTGGTAGAATAGATAATTCAAGCCTACTTTAAGCTTTCAGCTCAATAACCATTAATCACTCATTCATATTTGATCATTGCAAATGCATTAATATTGGATAGTTCTCCGTCGTCAATTTATTAACAAAAAACCAAGTTGTTTCAGGCCTAAAAGCATATTTGGAATGCAACTGAGATAATTCATTATTAAGCGAGCTGCATGTACAGCGAACTAGTGGCCTAAACATGTATCTCGCAAGTACGCAAAAAGATGGTGGCAAGGACATGACTAAATGAAATTACTTGATCTAGTTCCAGAGTTGAAGTACTTGCAATTTTTTGAAAACACACCGGATGTCAATGCTATTCGTCGTGGGGCTAATGAGTTCTATTTACAGTGAGTGTTTTCTTTCGTTTGTACAAATGTACAATGTATGTATAAAAAAAAATTAAAAAAATTAATGTACGGAGAGGCGTGGCAGTCGAGTGACACCTCCCTGTACAATAAATTATATACAAACAAAACACAGTATCTGTAAATGTCTTGTGTCATGAATCTTTATAAATATATCATTTGAAAATTGCGCGCGATGTGACGTCATAAGACTGGGGCTGTGAAACGTTTAAAGTAAGGTACTAAAATCGCTGCATTCGACATGGAGATCGATGGCATTGACCTTTTATAGTTTCATAATGATTTGTATGACATTACGTTTTCTCAAATATGCATGTTACTGGGTAATGAAAAAAAGGCGGATGAGGGATTGCCCAGGCACGGGTATCTTGCAGACTTTAGCTACATAGAACACGTGCGTTTCGTAATTGATTGATTGATTATTTGTGTTTTACGCCGTTCTGGAAATATTTCAGCTTTTTTACGTCGGTTAACTACTTAAGATATGTTCGGTAGTGAGGTTTTTCTTTTTCAGCGTTTATATTGATGTGTAAGGTGAAGATAACGGTGATCAATCTCACAACTCCGACAAGCAACTCAAAACAGAGAGCTGGGCAAACACGGACCCCTGGATATACCAGAGATGGGATTAGGTGCCTAGGAGGAGTTCGCATATTCCCTGTCGACCGGTCACACCCGCCGTGAGCCCTATATCTTGATAAGGTAAACGGAGTTATCCGTAGTCAAAGTCAGTGTGCCAAGAACAGCCTAACAATCGGTATGAAACACACCAGACAGCATTTGATCCAATGATAGGTTGTTTTGGCAAACTAGATCGTTACAACGACCATAGAATTTGCGAAGTGCTGACTTTAAACGAGACTGTTGGAACCCCTGCATCATCAACTTGTTTGTGAGTAGCCTGCTTCGATTCAAAAAGTGACCATAAGCAGAACAAGCTCTTGCTTATCGGATCAGTTGAGAAATATAATCACCATATGCAGGTGATAATGGAATATTGCTACATGAATGTGTGTCAATTGCAGTGGCGGATTTAGAGGAAGGACCGTCACCCTACTTTTCTCGCCACAAATTCACAAAACATTTCTTATGTTTTCATCATTGAGTAGGTGCTACAAAATTGTTGCTTTTCTATGTTTATAGTATGGAAGTTATAGTACGGTTCAGTGGAAGTTATCGTGCAGCTAAAATCCACTTCTAAAAATTATTGTATCTTGGAATTCTGGCAAAGGTTTTCTGTCTGATTTAAGGTACTTGTAGTACAAAACAGATACGTATAAAAAAATTTCTCAAATTCATTTTGTTTTTAAACTTTAACATTTTGTTTTCAGGAACAAAACATCTTACTGTGCATGGTATAAAAGAAATCTATCCTGTCTTTTTTCTCTCCACATAGTTTCAAATACTAGTATCGGATATTATACCCCAGTTGGTAAAGTGTGAAATTAAACTCTCGTTATAAGAATGTGCCCTATGTAAGAATTATCTATATAGATTTTACAAAATATTTTTTATAAAGCTGACACATTTCTTATCAAATCTCAACAAAATATATTGTAATTGATACATTTGTATACACCGCGATGTACAATATAACTTGGCTCGTCAATAGTAAATCTTAAACGTAAAATTGCTACATATCTGTTGGAATTCTCATGGGCACGAATTGTGCTCCTTTGTTACCTGACCTGTTTTTATATTCTTATGAAGCAAAGTTTATTCAAAAGCTTCTACATGAGAAGGAATTGCTGTAGCCCACTGAAACTGATGTCTCCCCTTCCATAGTTTTTAAACATTCTATAGGGATCATCTATAAAGTGGAAACTTAATAGTTACGGTACATAACAGTCACCTAAATGTATATGACTGCTTCAACCAAGGAACAGTGTTGTGAACATATGATAGTAAATTAAACTTACCAACATACCAAATATTAAAGGTCGCCTGTGTCATAAAACATTTGGTCAGGACAAAAAACAAATACCCCAATAATTCTATTATTTGACCTTTACATAAAAGGTCAAAGTCAAAGGCAATCAAAAATGGCACACAACACACTCTCTTATCATGGTATAATATATACCCACATACTAAATATCAAATGCCTATGTCAAAAGACAAAAACGTCCAGACAAAAAAAAAGACCTAAAAAATTCTATTATTTGACCTTTACATAAAAGGTCAAAGTCATCAATATGGCACGCGACACACTGTCTTATTTATCATGGTATACCCACATATCAAATATCAAAGGCCTTTGTCAAGAGACAAAAAAGTTATGGCCCGGAAAAACTTTGTAAGAGAAGCGGAAGTATTCACACTAAAACAATACCAGTATATCCCCCTTTTAGGAAGGGGAAACATAATTATAGAAATAAAATGATTTGCTATATATACGCTCATTTTCTCTTTCAAAACTAGATGTGTCGGCACGACACGAATGCCCCCGCCTGCAGTAAAGTCAAATTTAGGAAATCCATCGAAGTATAGCATTGAATGTGGTATTCAGATTGTATGTTACACGCATTTAGTACAATGAAGAACTCAACAACAATCCTTTATAAGTTTCAACAGCAATGAAATAAATCTGGTGATAACAGTAATTTGTCTACGTTAAAGGGGCACAACTCCATCAAAAATAAACGAACCGGAACAATACTCAAACTCGATCTGTAACTGATTATTATACACCAGCCTACAAAAATCAATGCAATATATCAAGGCGTTTAGGAAAAAAAAGTCCGGAACACTGGTCCTAACATTAATATTTCTACGTTATAGGGGCACAACTCCATCAAAACATAACGAACCGAGACAAAACTCAAACTCATAAAAAGTAAGTTGGAAAAGTTTACGCTATTTTATAAACCGTTTCGCGGTTATAATACGTAAACTGTTCCAACTTACTTTAAATCGTATAAAATGAGGAAAACCCACTTTCATTCCTTAAATGGAGAGAGAGAGAGAGAGAGAGAGAGAGAGAGAGAGAGAGAGGTCGAATATACTTAATCGGCTTTGTGATATTTTTTTTATATGGATTTTTTTTTTTTGGTGAATACAATAAGTTTCAGTTGCTTAGATATAATAATTCTGAGGAAACAAAATACCTGACGTTCACATTTACTACACCGCTGTGTCTACATAATGCAGGGTTCCCTATTGTCTCCTGTCCCAGAGTGAAATATAACAAAGAGTAAAAATGTAGCACGTGGTCCCTTAGCATTCTAAAATACAAAGTATGACCCAGACAAATCGTGACATGACAGACAAACACCGCGATCCCTCAATAAAGTAACTAACTAACCTCTGTACCCCTGGATCGAGTTTCAGAATCCTGACTTTGGACAATAATCCTATAATCAGACGATGAGCCGGGCAGTAGATATAACGGACTCGGCAGAATTAATGAGCTATCAGTTTTTAGACATTTCGAATATTGCAAAAGTAAAGTTGTATAGATTCTTTATTGTAGTAATTTTAAAAATGCTGAATGTAGAATATATCAGTGTTTTTTGTCCATTTTGTTTTAAATTTCTGGTACAAAAATTATTAGATCTGTTTACCCCATTATTATCATTAATACTAGTATGACAACACGTACATAATATTCAGAAAAATAATATTTGCGGAATCAAAGAAAAGTACATCTCTACTGTCGTAATACTCCTAAAAAAAATAATTGTGGTGTACATGTACATGTATGTGGTAAACAAAAAGAAGTCACAGAAAAATGAATATCAAATCATAGGCTTATGTGTTGTGTATTGCATTGTGGAAAATTATTTCAATATTACGCCATAACAAGGTAAGATACTTTTTTCATGCAAAGTTACATATGTGGTTTTATGATAGAAAACATTTCAGATCGAAAAATTCTCAGATCATTACATTTCAATTTCTTTCTGTATCATATTCAGCTACTATCTGAAACAGCCAACAGGTATATAGATGATACTAAGGAAAAAATGAAAGAAAACGTGGTCAGTTTCAGTTCCAGATTTGATTTTTACAATCTTATGATGTCTACAGTGAATTTCTTTTTTTGATATAACGATGACGTACAAATAAAATTATTTATTCATTATTTATGCAGAAAGCATTAAAATGACCCATTAACACCGACAAAAATATTGTCGAATTTTCAGGACCAAGAAAAGTTACATGGAAATGAACAAAATGCAAAAATAGATAGATAAAATACAAGCTTTTTTAAATCTACGTGTACTAACGCTTATATAGTAGTTAATTACATTCTTATAGAATTGTTGTTCAACGATGATATATGCAAAAATAATTATAAATGATTGAAAATAGATTATTTCCTAAATGAATTCTTTGATTTATGGTTCTGCTTCTAAAGTTTCATTTTCATTTTATCCAAACTTCTTGTAGTTCGCTTTTGTAAGTTTTTTAATGTTTGATTAAACACATGTCGTCAAATATTTAAATACTTTATTTAAGGATCAGTCAATAAAAAGACCAAAAAAAAAAAAAAAAACCAACAACAAATAATTTATGATGTCAAATACAAGGTGTGGATTAAAAGAACTGAATATATTCGTTACAATATTCTTAAGGTGATGAAACATGTATTCATAATTAAAACCCCCAATCAATGTCTTCATTAATACATGTATTATCATATTGTGATTTTCGAATTTATAAAACATTTACAATATGCTAATATGGCCCACTGTCCATTGTCTTTGAGGTTAAACATTTATGATACCATACTGACCATAACCATAATAAGTAGAAATATACAAACCTCCTACTCTATTTCCAGCATTCATAAAAAAAGCGCCACCAATCTGACTGTTCAAAAACAGCAGGAATCCGACCATCATTCCATGAACCATGTTCCTTGTTCTGCCAACTGACGGCTCATCTGCAAACTTTCCCTGTGGAGCCGTCCTTACATATCCTGTATCAACAAATTAAATGCAAAAATCACAAAGGTTGCCGAAACCTCCAGGTAAACCTGTATATATCTGAGTCAGTGGATATAAAGCGGGTTCATTAATGTAGCACTCACAGCGACCGCTCTAAAGGGGAATGACTGAACTGAGGAGGCTTAATATAACATAGATTGTCGTACATGTATATCCAAAACCGAAATATTGTCATTCTATTCAAGATTTTGAGATATTTTATAGCTTTTCGGTATACATGCATTTCCACAGCCATTCATAATTCACTTAAAAAGTATTGAACCGCAATGAAAAACCACAATAATTACAAGTAATGACACTCGTTTTGGTTAAATACAAAGAGTAAATGTCAATTGTTATTTTTTTCCATTAAATTTATTCAGTTTAGATAACGATGAAATATAACATCAAAACCTTATGAAAATTTCTAAACATCATTATATTTGAAAATTTTACAGAAAGTACGAAAAATCATGAGCATCTAAAATATCTCCGTACTTCAACATGGTTACTGGTATCTAACCAAATCCAATTAAAATCTGGTAAAGCAACACCATGGAGACTTCAAACTCTAGTAAAGAATCCATTGTCAGCCTATTTTCTATGACCTGACCATTCCGATCTATAGATATCCATACGCCGTAAATATTTCCTGAAAATGAAATATCGTAGATCTCACTGCAACGTCGTGTGCGTCCAATCGATTGGTGGCAAAAAAATGACAAACCTATGGTATTGGGAAGACTTACTGACGTAATAGTCACTGACTGAATATCATATCTCTGCATGAAGATTACTCTAGCATTATGGATTGCTGTAGATGCAAGACAGACATAAATGGGGAAATGATTGAATTTAGATGTAATTGCCCCGATAGAACAGATAATTGTTTCTTCGTTGACAACTGCTTCCTATTTACTAAATTGTATTCTTCAGTTTTCAGATTAGAACGGTTTAAAACAAAATGAAAAGTGAATCAAAGTTCTAATTTTTTCCATATTTATGTTTGAAAGGATATAGAATAAAAATAATATTCCTTCCTGTGAAGAGATCGACATATTGCGGTATCTTAGTGTTTAGGGCGATCGGTTCCCAAACGCCGTCTCCGTGAGGATCCGGGTTCGAATAGGTCCTCACTACCACTTGCATGAGCGTAGCTTCGTTAGGCTCGAGTAGGCACATGCCTACGCATTTTTTTCTCATTCCCAAAACACATTTTTTTCATAGATGTTTGCAAAAAATGATATGTTCATATATATTTCTAGTTTTTGAAATTATTATTCCGTCAGGCCCTTTCTTTTTATAATTTATTCTACATGATGTAAATAATGGTTATATTTTTTCTATAAAATTATGGTGATCACAATGACTCACTCGACTCGGTTTAAAAACCTTTGAAAAATTGCAATATTTAATGTCCATTACAATGATTTTGATGCTCAGACTAGTGCAAATGAGTCCTAATATTTAAAAAAATTCTCGGGGCGATCCCCTCCCGCACCTACCCCCCCCCCCCGGGCTTCGCCTCAGTGAAACCTTCATCTTTCGGGCCTACACATTGAAATGGTCCTAGCTACGACCCTGAGTCTTGGTTGTCGTAAGAGGCGACTAAATAGGGGTGGTCCTTCGGATGAGACAGCAAAAAACGAGGCCCGTGTCACAGCAGGTGTGGCACGATAAAGATCCCTCTCTGCTCAATGGCCAAAAGCGCTAGGAATAGCAAAATAAATTTGCAGCCTTTCACCGGCAATGACATATGAGTGATAAATTCTAGAGAGGGACGTTAAACAATATACAATCAACCCAAACGCCGCGTCAAACCTAAGCGTGAACAATTCTCTTATGAACAATTCTCTTATGGGACGTAACAATCAACGTGCAAGTTTTTGTCCAACTCTTTATTTTGTATTGCTTGTAGGAGTTAGGAGATTGATCACTGTTCGTTATCTTCACCTTTCATTTAAGCAAACGAAGCAATCGACTCATAAGCAAAAGTTCACAATTCCTATGTAGGTTATGTTTATAATGAGGTACAAGACACATGGATTTAGATAAATGGAGGTTCTTTGTATGAAATCCGTGTGTATACACTTTTACATTTGCAGTATGGAGTGTAAAATGTCTCCTTGACGACCGTGATAAATCAAATTGTAATGTACGACCCAAATTCTGCTCTGCTCTTTGGAACTTACATATGGATAATCTATAGAATACGTTTAACCACTGACTTACTAGCCGTCTGTGTGCAGACATAAACTTAAACAAATTGAGTTCAAACGACTACACAACATATTGGATGAGAATGATTAACAATTTGTTTTATCCCACAGTTCAATTTCACACCCGCTGTTGTGACTGTTATATCGCCTGAATTTCCCCCACTGATCCGTTCCACACGCAAAGCTGAGACAATGTTATATCGCCTGAATTTTTCCCCACTGATCTATTCCACACCCTCTTTGGTCACTGTATTTTTTCCACTGTTCCATTCAACGCCCTTGGTTGTGATTGTTGTATGGACTAAAGTTTCCCTACTGTTGCGTTCCACACCCTCGTTTGTTTGTTTTACGTCCGGTCGAAAAATGTTCACTCATATTGAGACGTCACCAGCTGTAGGTGATGTACCACACATTTAGACCTATATTCAGCGCTCAGGGCCGTAGCAGTGGGGATTCTTTAAGGTGCCAACGCCTGCCGCGACAAGGGACCTCCGTTTATAAGGTTGATTCTCACTTTTAAATGCCGAACGCGCGTTTTGCGAGGAGCAATCAGTACCTATCTTTACGTTTTAGGTTTGACGCGGTCATGACATGAGCGGGGCTCGAACCCACGACATCCCGGTTACGAAGCGAACGCTCTACCATAAAGCTACCGTAACCGGTCACACCCGGTCACACCCTCGGTTGTGATTGAGTTGCATATAGAGCTCCAAATTAACAAAAACTCAAATAACTGAAGATATTTTAAATCTTTTGAAGATATCAATTCAATTATTGTGCGCAATAATTGAATTGATGCGTGTATCAAATCAAATATTGCTCTCATCAATTCAATTGATGAGAGCATCAATTCAATTAGTGCGTGTAATGATTGAATCAACGCGTATCAATTCAATTGATGAGAGCAATAATTCAGTTGATGTGTGCATTAATTCAATTATTGCTCTCATCAATTCAATTCAATGTAGTGGAATTATTGCTCGCAAATTGCATTTTGAGCTCGGTATAATTGATTAGATGTTGAAGATACCTCAAATCATATAGTTGCTCTCTGTAAAAGAAATTTTGCGCGCATCAATTGAATTAATGATACCATTAATTCTATTGAAGAGAGCAATAAGTCAAGTATTGCGAGCGTTAATTGAATTGATGGGCGCATTAATTCAATCAATTCAGCAGAAAAAATAAAGATATCAACAATTCAGTTAATGCGGGCAATAATTCAGAATAGAAGATATCATTTCAAATTATTTGAAGAGATCTTTAAACAACAATTATGTAAATAATTGCATTTATGTGTTGAATGCTGTTTTTTACATGTAAATGTTAGTAAGTTAATATACTTTTTGTATTGTTTGTAACTCTGTGGCTTTGATTTTTCTTTATATGTAATGTTACTGGTCTTCCCCCAGGCCTTGCAGGTGTCAGGTGCCATATTATGTAATTTTTCACAGTTCTGCAGTTGCGGCAGACTTGTTACGCAATTCCGAAATTTTCCATGGCCAAATCTTACCCCCTTGTCTGATAACAGCAAATCAAAATTTATTATCGTTGTCACGTGTTCTGATGCTGTCGGTAACTGACCAGTCAGCCTTGGGTCATTCTCGCTTCATCGAAGCTATTGATAGCATCAAAAAATTTGGCACACCCACCACCACCCCATCTTTTCCTACCTTACTTGCATTGATATGTTTTAAGATATGTTATGAGCTTTGTATTTTTGATGTGCCATCTTTTTGCTGTAGACCTAATCAATTTTATAATTTTTGCATATATTGTTCTTCCGTAAATTTAGGGGATCAGCAGATTGATATGTCATTATGTATTGTGTGAATAGTTTTTGGTCTGATCCCCGTATTATATTATGTATATATTTTTCCTTATTTGCGTCATTTGAATAAATGACATATTTCATCTCTACAGTGGTGTTGATGTTATTGATCTAAACTCAGCATAAACGGAGCTGTGGTGAGCTTGTGCAGCATGAGGAAACATAAACTGAATTGATCATATCTTCGAATAATTAAAAATATCTTCAATTATATGAGCTTACGTTAATATGGCGTTCCATATTTGCAACGACTGGAACAGTTCCACACCCTCCGTTGTGACTATATTGCATCGACTGTATTCTATTATAAAACTGCATGCCAGCTGAATCTTAAATCCTAAATATTAGATTAAACATTGCCCATGCCTACTTGCCTGCTTACTAGCGACAAGTGCACGGTGAGGGTAATGTACACGTTGAGGAAAGGTCTGCAATATTTCATTTTAACAGTGTGATATAGACACATTTTAAAGTACATATAATTTCACTTGCCAAATCTAACATGTATGTGGAAGAATATGTTACCATCCAGAAAAGCTTTCGTGGCAAAAAAAAAAAATAATAATAGCTGACATATCTAAAACTCGTCACAAGAAATTGATACACTGAACACAACCCAGCAACTAATTCAAGCAATTTATTTTGGTCAGTTTTTACAAGAACAAGGAACATTTTGAGTGAATGTATGTACAATATGCATGTTGTGTAATTAACATGCCTCGTTTTCAGCTTGTTAAAGTGGTACTTCTCAGTACATATGTACGTCTTTCATTTTTCGCATTTTGACACATACCCAGTAAATTCAAAATAAGAGATAAATCAAACATACACATGCCTCCGCTTTCTCTTCAAAGGCAGATTCCCTCCTGTTACGCTGAGTATTATTTCCTCAATGTTATCCGGTTTAGCATAAAATACAGGATTTATCATTGTTCAAAAATTATATTTGTGTTGGCCGATAGAGACGTTTCCTCCAATTGTCCTAAGCCTTTATATCATCTTACCGGGGGGGGGGGTGCATTTGTATGTTGATATCATATCGATGTGTAATTCTGTGTTATTTGACTAAAATAATTGAATTCCCAGTTTGTTCTTTGTGTCCCAGCGTCATCGGCACAATGAACAGTTTAGCATAGATCTATATGGATGTAGAATGCTTTCGTACATTTCTATATTAATAAATTCAAATTATTGATAGCAAGAAATAACGTAGCTGCAGAACTGTAGCTCTCTGAGAAACAAGAGATGTTTGTAAAGCATATATGCCCTCCATGGTGCAAAAATGAAAAGGGTTATACACATGCATCATTTGATTGATAGTAGCATCACCAATTCAAAATATTGAGCAAACAATATCTTTCTATGTCCGAAGTGGATTGACCATGTGTTCTAAAACTCAATAGGGGTCAGCTACTCCTTATGCTGTACCAGTGTACCACATTTGGTGTCAATCTAGCAAATAATTCTTAAAATATAGAAGACAAGATATTACTATGTCCCGTTTAACCCTTGACCTTTGATCATGTGACCTCAAAATCAAGAGGAGTTATACTCTCCTGAAAATGTACCAGTGTACCAAGTTTGATGTCTGTCAAGCAAAGCGTTCTCTAGACATTGAGTGGTCAGTATATTCCTATATCCAGTTTGACCCTTGATCTTTGACCATGTGACCTCAAAATCAATAGGGGTTATCTACTCCTTGGGATGTATCAAGTTTGGTGCCTGTTAAGCAAAGGTTTCACAAGATATTGAGTGGACAATGTCTTCCTATATCCAGAGTAGATTGACCCTTGACCTTTTGACCTGAAAAACAATCGTGGTCCTCTTCTACTCATAAACAACCCATAATGAAATATCATTATGATCAAGTGAGTGGTTCTCAAGATATTGAGCGGACAACATGTGGTCTACCGACCGACCGACCGACATACCGACCGACCGACAGATGCAAAGCAATATGCCCCTCTTTGATCTTCCAGATCTGATCTGTCCCAATATTTTCTCAGAGAGCTACAGTTCTGAAGCTCGAAATAACGGGGCTTTTTTGTCAATAATTTGATCTAGTGACTTAAAGGTCCTATGGGCTGGGTGCAAATTATAGGTATAGATATAATACATTTGTGTGTGAGCTTGTAATTGTGCACATGTCACTATGATAAATAATTACTTATTTAACTATTGGTGATATCATTAAAGGGAAATCAGGATTTCCAAAAATTTCAATTAACTGTTGTAAGTAAGTCAAATGCCGTACGATACGAATACTTCTCAACCAAATTCTAATGTCTGGTATCAATGATTAGCCATATGCAATGAATAATAAAACAGACACCGCTGAAACACCTTGATCCGTGAACATTTTCTGGATACCCCCTCCCCCCTTTAGAATTTTCTTAATTCGAATGTGGACAACGAAACATGAAGAAAATAAATATCATACACATGACGAATGCGATCATGATTTTAAATACTGAAATTCTAGTAAGTAAAATATCAGGGACCATCCTACACCTTCAATAAAAGGGACTTTGAGATGACGCTTAATTCCTTGTCAAACTAACCACGGCGGGTGCTCTGTGCGTCTCCGTTACTATGATAGACGAAGGAATCAATAACAACACTCGTCAAATGTAACACCCCCAAGTGGAACACTGTTATCGTTTAATAGGAATATTTTCAATTGATAATTATCCATTTTTTTTTCATTGTGCTTGATAGCACTTCACATACAATGTTACTTGTATTAAACACTACATCTACCATTAAGAATTCTTGATGTTACGTAAAAATAACAAGCAACCATACAAAAATCACCGCAATAAACCGTAATGAATTTTTTGTCTTATTAGACAATGAAACATAACATATTGTCAGAGTGAAAAGCTAGACGTTTACCACACGACGATAGTAGTTTGACATGCATTCCCCGTGATTTATGGAAGATTTAGACATTTAAGCCAGTTGTTTTGACATTGACGAAGAGACAAAAAAATAAATCTGAGGCATAATTTTCCGTGAACCCACATGCTGATGAACTGCAAACATCCTGTTGTTCTCAGGCAGTTAAATGAATGATTTTGAAAGCCAGCGATAAGAAGCAGCTATCAATATGATTGACGAGGCAGTTGTTCGTAAAGTTACATCTACGTAAACAAACTCGGAATTTTCATTCTGTCTCTCTTAACATCCCGGGCCAATATATTATTGTGCTATTTATCAGGCATGTTTAGGAATTCCATACATGCATTTCAAAAATCCAAAAAATTTGTTCCAACTTTATCAAATAAGCGAACGGCAGGGATGCGGTTCCGATCTTAAATGTCCTTATATTCATCTTGCGTTTACGTATCGGCTTAAATTTTCATCAAATTTTCAAATTGCAAACTTTATTTTAATGTATTTATATACGGTAGCCATATTATTTCAAGTACCCCATTGCAATGCATATATACCCCATAATCACATGTACCTTATTCTAATATATTTATATACCACATAATTACATGTACCTTATTCTAATGTATTTATATACCACATAATCACATGTAATCCATTCTAATGTATTTATATACCACATAATTGTATGTAATCCATTCTGATGTATTTATATACCACACAATTGTATGTAATCCATTCTAATATATTTATATACCACATAATCACATGTACCCCATTCTAATGTATTTATATACCACATAATTACATGTACCTTATTCTAATGTATTTATATACCACATAATCACATGTACCTTATTCTAATGTATTTATATACCACATAATCACATGTACCCCATTCTAATGTATTTATATACCACACAATCACATGTAATCCATTCTGATGTATTTATATACCACACAATTGTATGTAATCCATTCTGATGTATTTATATACCACACAATTGTATGTAATCCATTCTGATGTATTTATATACCACACAATTGTATGTAATCCATTCTGATGTATTTATATACCACACAATTGTATGTAATCCATTCTGATGTATTTATATACCACACAATTGCATGTACCTTATTCTAATGTATTTATATACCACATAATCACATGTAATCCATTCTGATGTATTTATATACCACATAATTATAAGCCATAATGCTCACCTGTTACTTCTTGCACAAAACAGAAATGTATTAGGACATCACACAAGCGCCTTCCCTGGGTAACGACAATATTCACAAGGTCATCGACAGGAATTCTAAAACAGTAGAAAATTTATATTAGTTAAAGGAAACAGTGTCTGTTATCTTACTTCTCAATCATTTTTTTTTCTTCTTTCATTTTAGAATTATTTCACTTTATTTACACCTTACTCTGATCGGGGAGATTTCCATCAAACTGCTCGTGATGTCAGTTTGATTAAGTATTAAAACACTCATGCACTGTAAACCTTAAAATACACTTCCTTATTTTCACTCGGTCCATTTTCATATCCTGTGTAAGTAGATATGCTTCCCTTCGATTCAACCAAAAATTATTTTCATTCCATTCAATGTTTTCAAAGGTATAAAAACCGATAAATTTCAACACACACACACATCTTTTTGGGTGTTTTTCAATCACCTGCGGTATCATACAATATCAATAACAGTCACTGGACCATTCTATTAAGAAAAGATAACTATAGCCTTTATTTTTCATACCATTAATTTTTAGATACATATTTCACGTCCCATACCCTTCCTAGCCTCAGGGTCTACGGCTTGAACAAACCTTCCAGAATCTAAAGAACATTGGGATGTTTTTAGCTCCCCTCTCAAACTGTAATCTTGTTCTTCTGAACATTATCAAATGTTTCTATATATTCCTATTTAATCTAAACAGTATTTTATTGTGATAATTCATAACAGGATCGGACAGCAGGCACTGCCTATACAAGTCCTCTCTAACAGGATCGGACAGCAGGCACTGCCTATACAAGTCCTCTCTAACAGGATCGGACAGCAGGCACTGCCTATACAAGTCCTCTCTAACAGGATCGGACAGCAGGCACTGCCTGTACAAGTCCTCTCTAACAGGATCGGACATCAGGCACTGCCTGTACAAGTTCTCTCTAACAGAATCGGACAGCAGGCACTGCCTATACAAAACCTCTCTAACAGGATCGGACAGCATGTACTGCCTATACAAGTTCTCTCTAACAGGATCGGACAGCAGGCACTGCCTATACAAGTCCTCTCCATAATTCCTTTTTACCCCTACTCTAATGGCATAATTTTAACAAACATGCGACTACATATTTCTTAAACATGATTCTGGCAATTGCAGTCTAGTTTTCCAGAAGATTTTAATTTTCAAATATCAGTAGTATTTACTAAAGCGTCGCGCCTACTATACGGATCTAAGGACCTTGTTTGAATATTTATGAATGCACACGTAGCGTGGTTTTGACAAGCTGTAAACTTGACGCACTTGCTAAGATTTATTGATATTTGTCCTTTATGAAAAATTTGTTTCCCTTATTGTGGTTTCACACTTGTCATTGGCGGTCATACTTTTCTAGCAAATTATTCTTGAGAAGAATCTAAAACAGATATCCCGATGCCAAACCCCTGTCGCGGTCCCGGACATAGTCAATGCGAGTCATGAATTAATGTCTATGTCTCAGATGAGCTAAAAGAATAGTTTGTGAAAATTATGAGATAAAAATAGCATAATTACGAGTCAATCTTAGTAAATTTTAAAATCAGCATCCCTCTATAAGTCGTTCAAAAGTTCAAATTCCAAACAAATTCTGTCTGCAGTGCATTTATAGATTCTCGTAATCGATTTAAAAGCACTGATTCAAATTATTTATCTCCCTTATAATTATTCTATATATACTCTACATGCATGACGTTGCAATCTGAGGAAGCGCGGGAAATACGTCTGCTTCATTTAATTGCAGTCCCCCACGAGATAAGAATGGGTAAAAAAAAAAAAAAAAAAGTGTAAATAATCTATGATCTGAATATCTCCATCTGAAGGATTTTTCCAAAATAACAGAAATGGGGGAGGGGGGGGGGTAGTAAGGGCTTTTCATTTGATAGAAACAATAAATGCACTCTGTTAAGATTTTATGCATACTGAATAAACAAACATTTCTAGATGTAACATTCGGAGGTGAAAAGTGGTCTACAACAGCTATATGTACGTTCGTTTGATTTGATAAGAAGCAGTGTTTCGGGTCAGTAGAAAGTGAGCTACAATCTGAGATACAAAGAGTAGTTATCAAAGTCAAACCAATAGCTACTGTGGAAAAAAATCATCACCTTGAGATAGAAGATAAACTGAATATCAAATATTACCGGAGTGTTCACCTCAATAAAAATACTGCTACGTGTTCATACTGGTCCTACTGAGTAGTGAAGGAAGATGTAAACCTGAGCCAATATCTCCATGTCCGGTAAATTCTACAGTATTTGCAATAAAAAGCGCCTCTACGAATTTGTGACAGGAGGCGAAACTTGGTTGAAAATTTGTACACTAAAGACCAAATCGACATTTTAAAAGTTTACGTCTCTCAACAGTCAAACGAGGAAAGAGAGCAAGGTCCCCCACTCAGAAACGTGTACGTGTAACCTAAGTAGTGTATGTGGAAAAGATTTTTACTTGAATTTCAAGCGTCCTATGATATAAAGAAACCATGATCCAAAAGTGCATGGAATCAATACTTTATATGGCAATACGTCAATACAAATAACGCGAGACTTCTATGCATAGAAATGGGAAACAACAACTAGACGAGCTCCAAATTCACCAGACCATGCACTCATTTGCATGCTCCTGTGTCCCCACTTGAGAAATTAATAACCACTGGGAAATGAAGTGGAGCAAACACGTGATCAAATTCTTGACGTACCAAGGGTGATCTAAAACTCTAAATAAGCAGGCAAATTTGAAATATGACAATATCCACCCACCGTATTCCATAACGACGCAGTGACCTAGAAGTACCGATCATGCTGTGTAACATTAAAAAGTTTAACATTTTTTATCAAGAATGTCTGTCGTCTTTGTTCTGAAAGAACGTGTTTGTATCTGTAAAAGCATTTGAAATAACCGGTTCGGGCGAAGTAAAAGCAAAAGAAATGGGGGAGGGGGGCTAGATCGAAGTTTTTTAACGTTGACAAACTTTAAAGGGGACACACCCTCGTGTTTCACAATGTACCGAGTCGAGTTGCTGTGCTTTTGTTATATTGTAAACTTCTCTTCTAAACCACTGATACATGTAGATCCTTGGTACATTCTGGGCGTATGTTTCTGTCTGATTGATGTCCCAGCCTCGAGCAGGCGTCTGACGTCATGACATTTAACCTCCCAAAAATGTAAAGCTATTAAGTTTTGGTATGTGTATATAACAAAAGAATAACACAAATACACACATTTTAAGATAATGTTATCTGGATGCTCTAGCAGCTTTTAAGATTTCCGGGTCATCGCTTATGAAGAACATACATGTACCTATTTGGATTGCAGAACTGGTAGAAGTATTGATGACCACATGGGAATAATTGTGGGGGGAAGATAATGAAATTATATATTCACCCCCAGAGTCACTATTTAATTAATGCCCCTTGTATAAAGACAGTTTTGAATTTGAAGTAGCTTACAATAGAATAATTTTATCTAAAATACACAAAGAACATTGTCGCTGTATCTCAGTCGGTAGAGCGCACGCTGAATTTGACTCCAAATAGGTAGCGACTGTATGTGAAGTCGCGGGGTTTAGAACCAATATAGGTCACGTGTCACTGTCCACTCCGTCGATGTTGACACATTAACCACAAAATGGCATAGTGCATTTAACGATGGCACACAAGTAAAAATGTTCCAACTCCAAATGCTAAATACTAGGGTCCTGTGATGATTTTTATCTTCAATTATAATTTTTTGCCAAATCTAATTCTTAATTTACCTAGACGACGCAGTAATACTCTCTCGATTTCCCAAGATTTACACTACATAATCTCGATCCCCATAATGAGTAACATTTGTATGTTAATTTGTTCTCAGTGAAAAACATGGTGAACATGCAAATGCATTTTCGAAAGTGAGAGGTTGTGATTTCAGGTCCTTTGATTGCTAGGAACATTTGAATGTGTTTACCAATGTAAAAGATGATAATCATAAGAAGCTGTGTATCGATAAAGCGCACGCTAGGATGCATGATGGAACTACATGCACATGATGCGTATCTATAAGCCCCGCTCACATGCTCTGATTTACTCACGGGATGCAAATTCTGCATATATGCAAAATCTGCACCCGGGTGTAAATTTGAGCATGTGAACGCAATTGCGTATATGCAAAAGTAAATATACATATGTGCAAATACACACCCGGGTGTAAATCTGCACCTACTCAGACCAGATGCAAATTTACTTTTGCATATGTGTATATTTACTCCTAGTGTATTTTTCGTCATGTGAACGCACACACCGTATACAACGTCACACTCGAGGAGTAGTCACTGTGGATCACGAGGGCTCGTCTCCGAAGAGGAGCAAACGCAGTATCACCGAATATGATATCGTTTTTCTCATAAAATAGACCGTATTTCTGCAAACATCATATTGCATAGAGTGTCGTAGACATATCTTGATCAATCAAATTTGTCACCGAAGACTACACAGAAAGGGAAAATCCTCCTTCTCAATCGAAAATAATCCGCCATCTTTATCAAACTTCGAGAATCATTGCCATTTGACCCTAATTTGTTAAGTACCATGTGAACGCTTAGCAAATATACTTTTACACACGGGTGCAATTTTTGCATATATGCAAAATTTGCACCCCGTGAGTAAATCAGCGCATGTGAACGGGGATTATGTTTTTATATTCCAACATCGATCAGATCGATTTTGATGGCGCTAAGCTAGATTGATTGATTGCATATATATATATATATATATTGTTAACGTCGCTCTCGAGAATTTTTCTCTAATGGAGACATCATCATAGCCGGTGAAGGGCTGCAAAATTTGGGCCTATGTTCGACGCTTATGGCCTTTGAGCAGGGAGGGGATCTTTATCGTGCCACACTTGCTGTAACACGATACCTCGGTCTTTGCGGTCTCATCCGAAGGACCACCCCATTTGTTTGCCTCTTAAGACAAGCAAGGAGTACTGATGACCTATTCTAACCCGGATCCCCACGGAACAGTGTGAAATATATGATTCGGACACGATTAATTTGACTGCCACAGGGGCTAAGCCTGTTTTGAGTCCGAACTCTGTAATGCCATATATAGTGAGAGGGATCTAATTCTGACCCAGATATATAAAAAAAAAATATCCACTCGCTTCAAATGCCTAAACAAAATCAGAAATTAAGTGTGGTCTCCTTGCATAGATCAATGTTTTAACTACTTGCATGCCAAATTTCAAGCTACAGGTTTTTAAAATACAGAGATATACATCATCGATCTCTCGATTTCACCTGTTTATTTTTACTAGGACATTGTCCAGGTCACCGAGTGGTTTCTCGCCTATGGCAGCAGGGAAATTCAGATAAATTGTGGACGATTAGCCCCTGTGGACTATGTGTATCCAAAAAATCCTAAAATGAGGTAACGTTATCACTCCCTCCCCCAAAATGCACCAACTGACCAATGTCCTAGACCTCACAGTGTGCAAGATACGATCCGGACACGATTTGACTACATAGCCATGACATTCCAGAAGGAGGCCATAGTGACCTTTTTGAGGTCACGACCCCCCTCCCCTCACCCGATACATCAGCTGACTACTATATATGATAGTTCTAAGCCTCACAATACCAAAGATACTACCTGGCCATGAAAAGCTACTAGACAGAGAGACAGACAGACAAACGAGAGAGTCCATGCCGTACTACGACCCATCAAAAGACAGGAGTATAAATATACTCACCGAAAGAAACTTCCGCTATCGATAAGTGAAAAAAGTGCCCCTTTCAAGCAAAATAGAGAACGCTTTAATTCGAAGGCTGTAAGAAAGCAATTACAATTTTTGTGTACATTTAGCATACTTTCTTTTTCAAATATCGAAGTTCTTCAACATTAATTACCATAATGATGTAAATTAACAACGCGGATGTAAGAGTTGCTTACACATATTAAAGATATGTAAATGATGTTATTTCCATGGAAATATGATCAGACTAATGTCTAAGGGCCACATCACTCACCGGAGCAGATGCACATTCTCATATAATCGCCATTACATAATCATGCAACTGTGCAGGGGGTTATGATGGAATGATTCTTGAATCTTGCATGCGTGCATACTAAACCACAGAGACTGAAACCCCAGACTAAGAGTCATGACACATGCATATTCATATGAAAAATTGCTTCCTTGCCAAGAGCATTTCTAAAACATTTTCCTTCAACTAATCATGATGCAAAATTGCAAACCCCTTCCATTGTCAAATCCTGGGTCTGGCGGCAATAGTTTGAACTACTGCTAAGTCACTGTACATAAGGATGGTTGTACATGTTCATCGATTAAATTTTAAAATTCTACTTGTGGTTCTTGATATGAATTTTCAGGATTTGTTATTGCATATTCCTATTCAAATAACTAAACCCTAATTGTGGCTTCGTCCTGGTCCAAGGGGTCAAACTCTACAATATTGAATCTTTATGCTTTGCATAAAAAAGCTTTCATGCATGTTTGAAATTTACTGGTCCTTACTGAAGGTCTTGAGATTTTTAAACGACCCACCTTTGCTATCTACCTGTGTTTGGAAGGGTGAGAAATTCCCCAGATGAACATACTTTAATATCTTCAAATCATGGATGCTTTGTGACAATTTCGGTCGAAAATGGCCCAGGTCCTAGATAGTGAGGCACATTAAAATCATGACAATAATTACAGACGGGCAAACGGATGGACTACCGACGAATAAATTTCAGTTTAAAAAGTTTCCTTGAGCCCTCAGCTCAGATTAGCTAATTATGAAAGTTTGGTCTCCAGCGTGTCGAGAACTGGCAATTAGGCACAATGTTTTAACTAGGGGGAGCAGCAGACACGTTAATGATCGGAATTGTAAGAATTATATTTTGTTGTAGTAGCGTGTGCGTAATGCAACAAGCACCTCAAGATGATATTGTGTCCTCGAACTCCTCCGTAAGACGTGTTCAAAACAGGGTGGTCTACACTAATGCATAAACTTATCCTTAATGATGTTACAGGCACAACACTGTTCAGTTTGGAAAGGGAACCTTTTCATTTCCGTCAGACGGAGATATTTAGATAAACTAAGATCTTTGTAAACTTCTTGATTGTTTAACGTACATTAAATATATCTTTGCTCTGAGATTTACATAATTAAACCAACCTGAATTTGAAGTATGTAAATATAGAGACTAAAATCTTAAACAAAAGCCAAAACACCAAAAACAAAAACAAAACAACAACAAGCAAGCACAATTAACAATTGAGAATAGTTTTTAGTTTTAGATATATTGTTGTCGTAGATTTCTTCCAGCAAATTACACAGTGATTCATTAAAACTAAAAGCTATGCGTGTAACAAGTAAACATATATGGGATAGCGACATTTTGGGACAAAGATTTTTTGCACTCTAAATTACGTAACTTGACATATAGCACACCTTTATTTACATTTTGAATTAATGTAAAGGGAGAGAGAAAAAGAAAGAGAGATATAGCTATGATAATGGGCTAGTGTTGTGCATGGATATTATAACTATTGTTAAACCTATATGATAATATAAAGGGACATGTGCTCCAATTTTTATGTTAGATTCTAATGAAGATATCGGTAGTACGATATTCTGTGAAAAGAAATTAAACAAAAAACTCTCAAATATACATACAAAAAGAAAATAGTTTCAAAATACAGCCTGTCTTTTTAAACACTTTCTTTCCGAAACATGCCGAATGTTGACCATGTGATTGTCTTATTAGTAAAGCACATGCTATTTTCCCAGCAACTCTTGTATGAAAGGTGAAGATAACGATCTCATAACTCCTGTAAGGAATACAAAATGAAGAGTTGGGCAAACACGGACCCCTGGATATACCAGAGGTGGGACCAGGTGCCATGGAGGAGTAAGCATCCCATGTCGACCGGTCACACCCGCCGTGAGTCTTATATCTTGATCAGGTAAACAGAGTAATCCGTAGTCAAAATCAGTGTGTCGAGAACGGCATAACAATAAATATGAAACATGTCAGACAGCATTTGACCCAATGACAAATTGTAATGGCAAACTAAACCGTTATAACGACCATAGAATTTGCGAAATGCTGACTTTAAACGAGACTGTTGAAACCCCTATAACATCAACTTGTTTGTCAGTAGCCAGCCTCGAATTAAAATATGCGGATTTCTAACTACCCTTTAGTGTTTTACATATGATCTAGCGTAGTAAATTTACTCTGATAGGTCCTCACCCTTATATATACAGTTTATGATAAACCAACGCCTTTGTTTTCTTTCCGACCAGTGTGAAGAAGGCGTGCCCAATGCAAAAGCCAATCGAAGATGTCCAAGGGTTAAAGAAATGCAAGCTGTAACTGACGGTATTTTCCAACTTTCCAAGTATGCACTAGTTAACACCTATCAGTATAACTAATATAATCCCTAAGGTCTGATGAAAAATTCAGCAAAATAAACAAGGACTTTTGCTTGAAAGCATACCTATAATGAGAGTTTCGTATAAACCGCCATATAGCGTCGTATACTCCGACACGGGAACAGTGATTACCGAACATAATCGGGTTCCTACAAAGATGGAAACTGACGTGAGTAAAGTACATATTTCGTTTGTTTTAAAATATCAATTCTTGAATGACTTTAAGTATTAATAGGGGGCGAAACCCTCTCACGGCCCGCATTGCCGTGAGAGCGGAGCTCTCCTTATAGGTAACACGTATATACATGTTTAAAAGGAAAATATAGAAAACTAATGAAAAATTAAACAATACCTATGGAACTTGAATATTTTGGTCCCAATGGCATCGATTCGAATATTAGCGCGTGAACATGAATTTTTCCATTTTGAATCTCGTGTACTCAAGTTCACGTCGTTCTGAGATGTTACATAAAATCCGTAAAAGCATGTAAATCTCATTTTCTTAATCATGTATAATCACTTCTCGATCACGGCCCTTCGAGAAATAATAATTACGCAAATGTGCCACTCAAATGAATATTTGGTAATGAATTTGCTATAAAATTAGCATATCCAATTGTTTACAAATCTGACACTTTCGCAGTGTCTCTCTTCTGCATTTGTGCGACCTTGTGACCTTCAAGGTAAATGCACATCGGAGATTACGAACAGGAATTTTGTCAGGAAGACAGTAATTCATGAATCGATATTTTCTGTTGATTTGACGGGTTTCTTGCTTCGGATGCACTCTATTTCAAAGAGATTATATAATTATTCAATCACAAATATGTTACTCTTTTTGTTCTTTTATTTTTCAATTTATCTACTATCAGTAACGTTAGCTTGTATTGCATTAAATCGGTCAAGAGTGAAACTTTAAATTTCGACCTATTTCTTTTTATCTGGGGTGAAATTTTCAAAAATAGTTTACGTTGCATAAATTATTATACATCGCCATTATAGATGCACTAATTATGTCATTTTGGAAACAAAAACATCTCGATTATTATTACGTAAATGGTTCTACAACAAATTACCAAAGTCATATTTAATAATCAATACCTGATACCTGATTTTACTTAGATCCATTATTATTTATCACCAATTATGATTAATGACTGAAAATATTGATAATTGTTTTGTTATTACATTACAGTACATGGTGATTGCGTAACCATGTGAAGGCAATCAAAGGTCGAATTTCTTGCATTCTGTGTACTTGGAAATAAAACTTTGCTAATTTTGTTACACAATTCTAATGATTTATTGATTGAATATTGTTTAACGTCCCTCTCGAGAATATTTCACTCATAAGGAGACATCACCACTGCCGGTGAAGGGCTGCAAAATTTAGGCCTATGCTCGGTGCTTATGGCCATTGAGCAAGGAGGGATCTTTATTGTGCCACGACTGCTGTGACACGGGACCTCGGTTTTTGCGGTCTCATCAGAAAGACCGCCCAATTTAGTCGCCTCTTACGACAAGCATGGGGTACTGAGGACCTATTCTAATCCGGATCTCCACGAGACAACAATTATAATGCAGTTATCACATCATCCATTTCCAGTATCTCTGTATTGATTAATGTTTGTGATGTTTTATAGTACCACATGTTAAATGCCTTCCTTAAATGCCTTCACAACGGGATTGACCGCCGCGGTGGTCTAAAGGTAGATCGTTCGCCCCGCACACGGAAGGTCGAGGTTCGAATCCCGGCTGCGACAGACCTAAGACGTTAAAAACAGGTAGTGACAGTTTCATTGCCAAACGCTCGGCATCAGGTGTGAATGTCACGGGTTCTCGGAGATGACCTTAAAAACGGATGTCCCTTGTCACAGTAGGTGTAGCACGCTAAAGAACTACCCGTAAGCGCCGAGCATACTAGGCCTAAATTTGTCAGTCCTTCATCGGTCTCGGTGACGTCTCCATGGGTGAAAAATTCTCAAAAGGGACATTAAATAATATACAATCAATCACAACAGGATTAATACATTAAAGCCATTTGACCCCCACCCCCCACCCCACCCCCCAAACTCGATTACAAACAAATATACAGTTTGTATATTGTAAAATGTTGATATTGAAAAAATACTGTTTTAAACTAAATCAAACATAGTTCTAAATTCGTTACTCAGAGTCATACAAGATATTTCAAATGCTCTTAGACTTCTCTTTAATATAACTATGACATTCAGTGAATCAGGCAGTACAGGCCTGAAAATGACTTCAATTCCACTACTGGAAAGTGCCCGATCCCTTACAGATGATATTTGTATTCAGCTGAATTTTAATTTATTCAGTAATTTCACACATCATATTTCACGATTTAATACGATCCTGCTCTTGATCACTAGGAGAAGCAAGTTTTACTTTCACTTTCGATACAAAATGAAAATAACGTTTTTTTTTATTACACAGTGTACCAAAAGATTGACACAAAACGATTTATTCAAAATTAAAGTACAAGTATTAAGAATAACAAAATAAATATATTTACCTTATTCTGTCAGAATATCTTTCAGTCCTAAAAGAAATCCGCCATCGATTGGATTTTATAAACAACGCCGCGGATTAGTATTGCCACTGTTTTGAGAGGAAAACCTTGCACTGTTTCAACTTTGCACGCGTAATTTATATATAGAATGATGGAAATCTGCATGCTCTCGGTGAACAATATCCCCTCTGCATGCAGTAATTAATCACACCCTCGATTTGTTGGTAGTTATTCAGAGGACGATATACATTTTGTATGCGATTTACTTCACTGATTAGTCCGTACAGGTATGTCCTTGTTGAGTTCATTGAAGTTTTGTCTTTTGATATAATTTGCATTCTAGATTATCGTTAGACGTTAACATGTCAAAAAAAATCACAGTTCATCTTTGTTTATAACCCGTTTCATACACCTGCACGGGGTCTCAGCACATGCTTCTTAAACAACAGCACCACTTCCCAGAAAAATAGTCCTTCTCATTATTCTTAAAACGTACATGTACAAAAGGAGAACCTGAATGTTGTCATTATATAGGTAAGTTGCATTTTTTTTTTTTTTTTTTTTTTTTTTTTTTATTATTTTTTACTTTTCTGCGTTTTTCGTCATTCGAGAACCTGACTTGTTTTTTCTATGTGCCGATTTAGGTCACACGCGACGTTTCTCAATAACATATAATTTTTCGCGAAATTTCAGATACAATTTTTACCTGCATTTTGTTTTTACAAAAAATAAATCCCACACTGAAATTGACCGTTTATTTAGGAATTCCTGGAAGTATCTGCTACAGCGATATGTACAGACGCAATGCGTCTTAGCTATTCTATATGGAGTGGTAGAATAATTGAAAATTTCACCAAATATCGATCGAATTTGCATCCTTACGTGTGGTTGCCAAATATTGTTGAAGTGTTCACCTATTTCCAGCACCAACTGCAAGGTGGGAAACGAGTAAGAGTAATTAAGCGGTATGTTAGTATAAAACTAGTTTTATCTCTATAGCTAAATATGTCAACTTATCTAGTAAAACACGCTTCGAATTCCGTACCTCCTAAGATCACTATTCCGCACCCCCTACGGTGGAGTTGTACACGGTGGTTATGTAATTTCAAACTTCTCCATGGTCTAATAGCTAATAGCCAATAGATATTGATCCTCATGATCACGTGATTTGATGCAGGTTGGTAAGTGGCCATTGAGTATTTGGTGATTCTCACTTTAGCGACAGTAGTAAAGCAACATAAAATTTCAGCACACCCATCACCACCCAAACTTTCCTACCTTACTTCCAATTGCACTTTTATTTATTTATTGTCTATGTTGATGTACATATCATCTTTTTGCTGTATACTTTATGTAGTTTGTATTTTTGCGCATGTATATTGTACATCTGTAATTGTAGGGGATCGGCATATTGAAATACCATTTTGCATTGTGCGATTACCTGTTAGTCTGATCTATATATTTTTCATGATTTTCAATAAATGACATTTTTCACCTCTACACTAGTGTTGATTTAATTGATCCTTACTCAGCAAAAACAGAGCTGTGAGACTGAAACATAAATATATTTCGTGAAGATTCTAGTGTACAAATGTCGCAAAGGACACTGATGATAACATTCCTTTTAGAAATCCAAGTGATCGGACGTTTGCGAGAAAAGTTTCAAGGAGATATTAGCAATAATCCCAGTAAGCTTATCATTGATTCTAACGCGGGGGAGGGGATGACAGCAGTGGCGGATCTAGAGGGCACAGACCCATTGGATGTAGCAACTCCCGTCCTTTGGTTGAAATTCTTTTTTAACAAAACGGTCATATTTTGCCAATTTGGGCCGGAACAAGTACAAAGTTGGGTCGCATCAACCTTTTTTTTTTCTGGACCCGCCTCTGGTCAGTATGCATTCTTAGGTCACCGTGGTGATATTTAAGGTGTTCAATACTTTCTCATGAATGGATCTTCCGTAGCCACACATGTTTATTGTATATCTAATTACAACTTAATTTAGATATTACACAATGCCCCTACCTAAAGACGTCGTTCTTACATTGAATCGTCAATTCTCTAGGAGATCATTTAGTGCCTCTATTTGAAAGCTTCCTTCTTTATACGAGCCAATTCTTCGTTTCAGTATTTTGAAAATGTGCTGTGGTATATGTATGTACATGTAGCCATATTGTCCGAGGCAAGCAGACTTTTAAGAACGGGAAGCAGGGGCGTATTTAGAGGAATGACGTGGCAAGGGGTTTGGAACCCAAATAGGCCCATGACAAAGCCCTGAGGGGGATTCCCAGGAAGCTGGTGTTCTTAACATCTTGATACGGAGTTTAGTATATCTGCCGGAGGACAAGAAATTCATATTTTGCTCAGGTATTCGGCATTATTCTTTTTTATACGTATAGTATTACTGCAACGGTGGAAAATTTACAAAGTTGAAGAAAATTCGTGCATTTTTGTTAATTTTCCGTGGTATTTTCGAGAAAACAAGCAATCGGAAGAGATATGACAAACGCCATTCTTTCCTCGCCTGTAATGACTTTACCCAAGTCAATGAAAAATTCATCTTTATTATTTTTTCCCCATCTACTTTTTTGTATTCTATCGTTTTTTTTAATCTCTTCATTTATTTTGTCAATGGACGTGGAGTACAATCACACGCCTAAACACACCCTTGGGAATTTAAAAAAAAAAAATAATTGTACATGTATTTTCATTATCACCAGTTTTTCTAATTATTTTATTAAATATGCACAACCAATGATACATGGCACTTTGTATATGACAGCGTTAGATTAGGGTTAATGATGCTCAACAGTAGATTAATATTCAATTATATTTCAAATGTTTGAATTCTTTGCAAATGTATATTTTGACATTGATGAATAAGATATATCCAACTGAAAAAGCCAATTTAGAAAATATTCAGAGTTTCCCCTGCAATTTAGGAAATATTCAGAGTTTCCCCTGCAATTTAGGAAATATTCAGAGTTTCCACTGCAATTTAGGAAATATTCAGAGTTTCCCCTGCAATTTAGAATCAAAAGAACGTTCACCAAATGTTCAACGCTAGCTACAAGCATTCAAAATGGAAATTTGGATGGAAAATGTATCTTGTTATCTTCACTAGCCAAGGGTCTGCGGTCCACTCCGATCCCCATAAAGGAGCGAAAACCCTGGGCTAGTGAAGATGGTATCTTGTACGAATTTCTAAATTCCCAAGCATGTGACCATGGTCTTCTACTTGTATCCTGGAAACCATAGTATCCAATTAAAATCAAGAGATGGTTTGTACATGGTTGTTTAAATCATGTACATAAGCCATAAGGCTGACCAAACAAATGCATATATAATAATGTCAATATTTCACACAATACTGGTGTTATGTTTCAATGTTGTTCCATCATTATATGGAACTTTGCCAGAGCACCAATTTGTGATATGCGAACTCATTCTCTATCTACATTGTATATGTAATTATTGTAACAGTCTGTATTTAAGGTCATTTTGTGGTTTTTAACCAGCTCAAGTTTCTGATGTATTGTCCAATCATATGGTAAGGTCATATCACGTGATGTTTAGATCGCGTCAGTTCTGAAATTGAATTGTTACAAGGAGGAATTTTGACGTTTTACACACCCTCCTTCTCCTTCCTCCACCTATATATTTATAGACAGCTATTTTGTAATGTTTAGGCAGCTGCTGCTGTTTTTTCTGCTAGGCTGATTTTTTTTTTTTTGTATATATTTTTCGATTGTTCGATGATTTTTGGGATATTTTATTTTCTCAAGTTTTTAATTTTAGTTGTATAACAGGGGATATCACTTTATCATATTCAGGGATTTTTATACAAGCAACTTGTGCTGTCAGTATTATCTAGATCTCCCCGTAGCTTGTTTTTGTTATAATTATATAAAATGATAATATCTGTTTATTGTCATCTAATAAATGTCAATATTTCACACAGTACTGGTGTTATGTTATGTTGTTGTTCCATTATTATATGGAACTTTGCCAGAGCACCAATATTACATAAATGCGGTTCTACATTTCTCGGCGAGCCTGTTGTAAGGGGATCAATATCATTGTTCTGCGTATGGTCAGTTTTTAAATCGAGGCAAGCTACTGACAAACAAGTTGATGGTACAGGGGTTTCAACAGTCTCGATTGAAGTCAGCATTTCGCAAATTTTATGGTCGTTATAACGAACTAGTTCGTCAATGCAACCTATCATTGGGTCAAATGTTGTCTGACGTGTTTCATACCGATTGTTAAACCGTTCTTGGTACACTAATTTTGACTGCAGAAAACTCCGTTTACCTGATCAGGATATAGGGCTCGCGGCGGGTGTGACTTGTCAACTGGGGATGCTTACTCCTCCTAGGCACCTGATCCTACCTCTGGTGTGTCCAGGGGTCCGTGTTTGTCCAACTATCTATTTTGTATTGCTTGTATGAGTTATGAGATTGATCACTGTTCGTTATCGTCACCTTTCATCATTGTTACCAATGTTTTAGAGAGATCAGAGTGAGTGTGGTGTTCTATGTTGCAGTTATTTAAGTGAAGTTTAATATGTAAGTTCAGTTTTGTAGAATCATCATTGTATAAATTCAATCTAACACGACTGTATATAACCATTGATATTCATAAGCAAGGTTAATACCAGAAATATATTCTGGCACACAGTCTTGAAGAAGTGTAAGGAAATACATGTAGTTTAATCTTAATTAATTACATTTTCACTATTTTATGTGCGTGATTAATAGAATCCTTCATTAGTACGAGTGTGGGATAGGGAAATTCCACCGAGGGGACAAGATTCGCAGTCTAGGACGAGGCTTTGTTCCAGAGGTGGAATTTCCCTATCCCACACGAGTAAATAATGAAGGATTATTTTTCTCACATTTTACCTACAGTTTAGTGTATAAATTTAGCTTTGAGAAAATTCTAAATTATCAAAATCCTCATTTGAACTTCGATGCAAAAACTAATTAGATAGACAGAAAGAGCATACCCGAAAATGGTTTACACTGTAAGTGTAAACTAAAAAAAAAACCAAGGTTGTCCGCCAGAAAGCTATATAAATTAATATTCAAAGATAACAATGCAAAATATTTTTACTTCACCATGTAACGTAAATCTTCACCGTGTAACGTAAATCATAGAAAATATATGACGTCACAATCAAATGACGTCGCAGCAGTGTGAGACATATAGAATATCACACTCTAATGTTGATCTCGGACCTGGGATTGGCCCCGAGAGTTGATCTCGGCCCGAGCCCGTAGGGCGAGGGCCGAGATCACTCGAGGGGCAATCCCAGGTCCGAGATCAACATTAGAGTGTGATATTGTTTATATCATATACCTAAAACACAACAAGTTGATAAACATTTTTTGAAAAATTGGGGGGGGGGGGGGGGGGGTATTGGCCCAAACATAAATACATGGTATACTATATACAACGATATTTGACTACTTTATTCCTTCAGTGAGTTTACTTTAATGGTTATGTTTCCAGTACTATTGGCATTGTGAAACATGCTAAAGTCTGGGTTTTGTAGCTTTATTCCACTGCTGGTCACAATAATTGGATGATTAATCATGGACATCCCTTCATGTGGTCTAGAATCTGGACGTTTCAATTAACTGAACTGCTTGGCTGAGAAACTCGTCATATCTATCGTTGTGCTGTTCATGTACATGTATATACTATTAAGCAGCTCCTAGGGGCCTGCCAATGAATACTAAAATTGGAAAATAAGTGAATTATTTTTATTTCTTTTTTCGGATTTACCAAACTCGCCCGTTTTCATTATTTCATATAATTTGTAAGAGTTGTAGAACTTTGTTGACGTGGCGTCATCGTATGAACGGGAATGTTTACAGATCTGATGCTGCTATTTATTTGCTTAGGGAATGTTACCTTATACTGAAGTAAGTTTTTTTTACCGTTTCCCATCTGTTTAGCATCTATAAGTCGTTGAAAAACGTTGGAAGATATTGGTTCTGCTTTTCTCGTTTTATTGCCAAGCCCTCGGGATTTTAGGTTTCAGAAATCGTTTTAAAGAAGTTTTCTACATCAAAATTACCGTAAATTATCATTTTGATCTCCATTAGGAACGGGAATTTCTATTAATGCTTAAGTATCACCCTCCATAATCCTTCTACTGTTTTCTGTCGCCTAGAACGTTGCTTGTTTTTAAATGAAGTTAAACGTGCTATTGTTCTAAATAAACAATTGTTACTTGGGTTACCCCCCTTTGCTTAGATACTCGCTACAATTTAGCGCTGTTTTTGAAAACGTTTTTATTTAATTTTTCTGCTTAAATTGAATTTTGTCGTGGATAAAAGTATTATATTTGAAAAAAAAATTGTGTCTAACATCATTTTTTCATATAGTTATGTTAGATTTCAAAAGATTAAAGAAGAAATGGCCATTTGAAATTTGAGGGCGAGACAGCCCCTTGACAACGGGCCGAGACAGAGATATCTCGGCCCTTAGGGCGAGACAGCCCTACCTACTTGCAGCTGTCTCACCCTAGCCAAGATAGGTGTATCAGGGCTGATATCAGGTATATGATATAGAAAAATCTCACATGGCTGACTCACATGGGTAAAGTCAATCTCACACTGGTGATTATGTGAGAAATCAAAGTCTTTGTACATGTATGCATTACAAACACGGGGTGCATTGCGTCATTTTCTACAGTCATAGCTCACAACTATAATTCTTATATATGTTGGCTTCTTATATATGACCTTCTTTTGTTTTTGTTGCAACACAAAAAATTGGGTGAGTTCTCTAGGATTTTTTTTATTATCAGGAGCTGGCCTACTGCTATTTTCAATGAGATGATTCGGTAGCTGGTCTACTGCTATTTTTAGTGAGAGTCAGAGACGATTCGGTAGCTGGTCTACTGCTATTTTCAGTGAGACGATTCGGTAGCTGGTCTACTGCTATTTTCAATGAGACGATTCGGTAGCCGCCCACTGCTATTTTCAGTGAGACGATTCGGTAGCTGGTCTACTGTTATTTTCAGTGAGACGATTCGGTAGCTGGTCTACTGCTATTTTCAGTGAGACGATTCGGGAGCTGCTCTACTGCTATTTTCAGTGAGACTATTCGGGAGCTGCTCTACTGCTATTTTTAGTGAGACTATTCGGGAGCTGGTCTACTGCTATTTTTAGTGAGACGATTCGGTAGCTGGTCTACTGCTATTTTCAGTGAGACGATTCGGGAGCTGAAGAAGACGACAGGAAAAAGCAGACTGGACTTCCTGAAATATTCTTCTTTCTTGGGGGGTTGGGGTGGGCAATTATTCTAAAATCAACATTCAACTATTACATTGACCGTACATTGACCCTGAATGTCCATTCAATTTAGCCATTCACTTCAGCATATTCAGAGCACTTATTTAGACACATTGTAGCCCGATTGTGATCAAATAGAAAATTATCCTACGAAGTAGATGCATGACTAATATATATTACATGCACATGATTCGTACCAGAAACTTAATTACTAGTACTGAGTACATTTGTATACTATTACTAGATGTTATCTTAACATGTTTAAATAGTAATTCATATGACTGAAATGCGAAGACCAATATCATATCTCCAACAAGGAATGCAAAATAAAGAGTTGGGCAAGCACGGATCCCTGGACATACCAGGGTGGGATCAGGTATACCTAGGAGGAGTAAGCATCCCCTGTCGACCGGCCATGCCCGCCATAAACCCTACATGTATGTCTTGATATACAAGATAAACGGAGAAATCCGTAGTCAAAATTAGTGTACCAACAACGGCCTAACAATCGGTAAGAAACCTGTTAAACAGCATTTGGCCCAATGATAGGTTATATGGGCAAACTAGATCATTATATATCATTGCTGGGTTTAGAATATCACTTGTACAGTCCGATATATTTTTGACATTGTATCCAATATTTGCAATTACCACTGTTTTGTCAGTACTAAACCTCTGATGTTTCATTGTCTACAATATAATTCTCAATATAAATTGTAAGAAAAAAGATTAATTACGAAATATGAAGATTTGAACAATGAAAGCATGGAGTAATTTCTGATTAATCGGCTTACAATTACCGCGTGATTCTCCACCCCCACCCCATCTAAACAATTAAAGTAGACATTTATTATTATTATTATAGGTTTTTTTAATGATACTTTTATTGCAGTGACACAAGAAAGCATGCTTTTCCCCATACACCGGTCCATACCAGATACATATATAACATATATTTTATACACGTCTCTGCCCATATCGACCTTTGACACAGGTAGGGTCTTGGGATGGTTTAGGGTCCGATTTGGAAAACTGCAAATATATCATCCTCTATAATTGAATTATATACTATAACGGATTTGTAAATCTTGTTTATTTATTCTTTCTGAATTTGTTAACCTTTTGATGTGTAACATGCTCTCACAGGCACTCGGCGTTTTAAATATCTATAATAAAAAAAGGTATTCCTGTAAACATAATATAGATATTATGTTTACAGGAAGAATTTTTTTATTATTATTAATATTTAAAACGCCGAGTGCCTGTGCATGCTTTTCTTACAAAAATCCATCTTCTAATGGACACATCAAAATTACCCCCCCCCCCCCCCCCCCCCAAGGGAAAAACAAAACAAAATTGAAAATCATACTGCAATTTAATTGTAAATAGAATTAAATTTTGTACAGTTACATTTACAATAATATCTATGACGTGCAACTACAACAGTTAAAGTTTTTGACAGCGTAACATTACAAAAACTATCCATAAATGCGGCCGCTACGGGTTTTCTTCTTCATCCAGCTGTTCTTCAGATATTTGGATCTTGGGTGTTGTGGAGTGGGTCTGGTCTTCTCTTCCAGAACGATCTGTAGAAATCGCCGCAGGAATGTGTAATTCAGAAATAAATAAAACACAGTCAATGCTAGACGAGCGAACCAAAATGACGCAGGTTCCATAGTTATAGCGAAATCCTTGAATAATTCACAAATGGTAGCATTGACCTGGAGGTTAGTGAGGTGACACAGAGCCCCAAGTCCAAACCATTTACCGGACAATTTCAATAACCGCATGAGTTGCATCTTGTGTTTTTTACTCTCGGCGTTGCGAAGTTTCAATTGTGACGTCACGGTATTACGAGCCTCTATTATGACGTCATGGTTAATTTAAACAGATTCGTTGATTACATCACAAATGACAGTACTTGTCATTGAGCAGTTTTTCTTCTATTTCTTTTCTTGATATTCTGATTTAAATACGATAAATATTCTTAAACAATTTTCCTCCTTGTGAAATTTTCAAGCGTTTCTTAACTCTCAGTTACATTGTAGTAGAGCTTTTGGAGTGGCGTTCCAGAGTGGCACGTGTAAATGGGGGGGGGGGGGGGGGGGGGGGGGGTGTTCAGCAGAAAGGACCGAAGTTAGACACGGGAGGTGGTGTCCCTTTCGTGTACTGGGAATCAGGGGTGCCCCCCAATATGATGAAATATGGAGTACATTTCTCTCATTTATTTTGTAGATATCAACCTTTTTTAAATCAAGGGCAAGGAACGAGGTGGCGAGTGGAGAATTGTACAGGCATGGTTAGTCCGCCCCTGTGGTGGCGAGTGAAGAATTGTACAGGCGTGGTTAGTCCGCCCCTGGGGTGGAGAATTGTACAGGCGTGGAGAGTCCGCCCCTGAGGTGGCGAGTGAAGCATTGTACAGGCGTGGAGAGTCCGCCCCTCCTCCCATTTTAAAAGAAATGTACGTGTAAAATGTTGCAATATTGGCCAAACCCCTCCCCCCAGATTACCCCCTTGTTTAGACAAAGTGCTGTCCACTCATTGAGCGATCCTGAACGCGTCCAAACGAATTTGGGATATGAAGAAATTGTTGATTTTATATTTCAAAACAATTTTAATCACGAAAGAATTGGAAATAGATTTTTTTCGATACAGAAAATTAAAAGATAGAAACTATCAGAATCGTATTATGGATATACATTGCATTATACTATGCTTGTGTGACTCATTGTAAAATAATACCTAAAACTTGTATTTTTTAAAATCGAAATTGAGATTTACTTCTGTTTAGGCATGACCCATTTTATAATCACGTAGGTGAGGTTTGTTTTTGTTTTGTTTTTTCCATTTTGGGGGGGGGGGGGGGGGGGGTCGGGGCAAGAATTTTTTTTCCACCCCGAATCAAAAATGGTATGACGTACCTGGCTGTTTGAATTATTTTATCAATACATTATAAATTCTTTGCTTCAACTGATACTTGAGTACAGAATGATAAGTACGGGATGGATAAAAATATTGCGAATCGGTAGTCCAACAATCATGAAACCAAATATTTATGTAAAGAAATATATATATATATATATATATATATTTCAAGTCAGCAGTCTCGTTTAAATTCAGCATTTCGCAAATTCTAACTTCGCATTTGAGATTGATTACTGTTCGTTATCTTCACCTTTCATATGAGGAAAAATTACTGTCTTGCAAGACAATAATTATTTAATCACCTAAATCACATATTTATGTGCCTGTTGAGATTGAAAAGTATTTGAAATAATTGAATACTGGTGTTATTACTGAAATATATTATAGAGCGATTTTCATTGAATTTTGAGTTTTTGGTGACAAAATTACAGATAATACCCCTTTAACAGATCCTCTGCTAAAAGCGTTGGTAACTAATTCTTGTCACAAGTTGCTGAAATTCACCTCTGAAATATTTGACACCTCAATGACCTTCCTAAACACTACCGTTTACAATGTTCTCTAAAGAGCACAAATTAGATATACATGTACATGTAGAAGTATTCTCATATCAAACCTACCAACAGCTTCAAGCACATATATAAATAAAGTGTACATAGTACTTCAGTTTTTAATAGTTTAATTAATTGAAGGAAAATGCACAAGACATTTGACAAATACAAGGGACAAAGCGTTCAAAGCGAGGTTATGAAGAATCTGAAACTGAACTTATTTTTCATGCATCTATGTCAGCGGATAAAGATACAAACTCTTGAAAATGTGGAAAAGCCAAAGTAGTACCCAAGGCACTTATCACCAAGCTCGATCCGTGTTTTAAAAAGACTACTTTTAAAAGTGTTGGCATTTAAATTGTTTAATACATAAAAGAAGAGGGAAAATGTAACAAACTATTCTCGATAGATGATATTATGCACAATATAAACACAGGAACATCGGTGATCTTATTATGGAAAGATGAAACACATATAGGACAATTTACGTGTTTTCAAAATTGGACCCCCGATTAATCCACACAGACCGTGTGGATTAATGAACATTACTATATACACTAGCATACACTAGTATTTGCATCCAAATATCCTCGAACATTCTTAATCTAAAGGCAATTATATCGCTTAATCTATTAAAGAGTAAAGGTATAGATTGATTGATTTGCTGTTTTTCTGCCACACCCAACAATTTTTCAGTTTATACTGGCGGAAGAGAGAACCCAGATACAATGTACCTGGGAAGAGACCACCGACCTTCCGAAAGTAAACTGGAAAACTTTCTTACTTACCGGCGCGGTATTCGAACTCGAGCCGACCAAAGGTGTGATTTTGAGCGCGATGCTCTAACCACTCGGCCACGGAGGCCCCTTTAAAGGTATAAAACTCTAAATATAGGGTACCCAAGTTAGTCGATGTAAAAACAATAAACCAAATGGTTTAAAATTCTGCTCTGTATTCTAATATATTCATACATAATCAATCTATATCTACATTACTACCAAAGTTCATCTCGAAATTCTAAGATATGCAGAAATTAATTCGGAAAAAATGCCTATCATTTTCGGTCGACTTTTAGCTGGATGTTTGAGCATAGCAACAATCTATTACATAGAATGTGCAGCATTAAATATCATATATAAGGTGCGCCAATATGCAGCACTAACGCCTTTACAAACAATGTCAAATCCTGTAAGGATAAAATTAATTCAACTGGAACAACAACGTGCAAAACACGACCCGCACAATAATAGGTAGCAGGGGACAGTTTCGCACTATAGGCCCGGTCAACTTTTTCAAAAAATGGAATTACCCCGTATTTGAAGTGATATTACATGTGTAAAAATGTATACAATAATTTTAGGATGCATGTCAAATGTAGCTGAGTGCTTAGTAAAAATGTTGATATACAACATGTATGTGTCACCATGATTCCTAGCATATAGATGGGTGCAAATACAAAACTAAGACACGTGGTCAGTTGCTGAAGAAATTCCGGTGAAAACATGCAGGGTCTAGCAAAAGGTCTGTAGCTGTGAGGGAAAGTGGATGGCCCCATATGAGAGGTAGATTTTTGAGAAGGGCAGATAGGGTTCTTGATTGTGCAGTGTCTAAATCCCCATGTTTGGTACTGTGATGGTGTGGGGGTGGTGCGGATTAGCCCAAATGAGGGGAAATCAAAGCAAAAAAGGGGAACCTGCATGTTTTGTGCACCAGCACCAGTATTTATAGATGACATGTAATTTAGGGTCATAATTTATTAACTACACTAATATGAAATACAAGTATTGACATAAAATGGAAATATGATTTTTCATTAGTCTGTCATAATCTGACTTTGGTGTATACCCCCTATCCACATGTTTCAAAACCAAAGAAACTGTCCCCTGCCACCATAGACAATTCGGATTCCGATTAATAGTTAGTTAAACCGTTCACAGTCACTTCGGATAACACATATAATACAATGGTGCATCTTCCTTTTGCTCTCTTTGGAATAATAACATCCTTATAAATGACACCGATATTGGTATTATACCGAATATATGATAGTCAGTTCCATAGGTATCATGCCTTTCTTCGACACTGTCCGGATTATCCTCATGTTCTTCATTGTCATCATATTGGTATTTAGGTATCAACTTGGACTGGGATATTTCACAAGGAATATGATAGCACTCTACTAGTTTCATTTTGTAGGAATTTGTTGCCCAGAGAATTTTTTGATATAACATTCTCTGTCAATTGCTGTGATTATGTAGCGGTTCCGTGCTTTAGATTTGTCACGATCAAAATAAAAATATACCAGGTCGCCTATTTGGAGTGACTGCTGATGCTGGGTCTTGCCGCTTTTCCATTTTGATAAAGCACTGGAAGAATGGTTGGCTTCCCGAAGGATCTGCTTGGAAGTAATAGTATAGAGATCTGACACTGGAATTTGTTCGTTGGTGCACTGACTTCGCTGAGTCCACAATTTACGAACTGAGAGTCCAGTGAACCGGATCCGAGAGTTGAGTCTCGCAACTGCTATGGTCAGTTTTAGGTCAGTCACAGGATCTCCACCTGGTTCCTGTTGAAGTATTTCTTCCTCCAACTCTCCTATGGCCTTTTCAGCTACTTGGTTTTCGTTCTTATTTTTTACCCGACCGATTTATATGGTGATTCGGTACTTCATAAGAGTGTCATCTTCACGAAGCCCTATAAACCCAGGAGCACGATCTACACGAATAACAGCTGAGGGCCCATCTAGAGGTCGTAACTCTAGAGTCAGACGGAGAATAGCTTCCCGTAAGGTATCTCGTTTCTCATCAGATATGAGACAGGCAACAGTACATGATGTCACACATTCTCTGAGAAGGATGAGTTGGCAGGTTTGCCTCAGTACATCGGCAGCAAACATACCAAATGTTTCAGTTAGTTCTTCAGAACAAGCTGATCTGGGAATTTTTTCAAGGAAACATATACATGACATGTTTCACACACATCAGGTCAAGAGCATACAAATGTCGTGTTATGACTAGATGCATTTGGTTACGCGTAGGGTGGTCAAGTGAGACATGTAGTGCAGTAATTAATCCTTCCAATACTGATCTGGGCACTATGATTACTTCTGCAGTAGGTTGAAATGGATTGGTACAAGGGTTTCAACAGTCTCGATTGAAGTCAGCATTTCTCAAATTCTATGGTCGTCATAACGATCTAGTTCGTCAATACAACCTATCATTGGGTCAAATGCTGTCTGACGTGTTTCATACCGATTGTTAAGCCGTTCTTGGCACATTGATTTTGACTGAGATAACTCCGTTTACCTGATAAGGATATAGGGCTCACGGCGGGTGTGACCGGTCAACAGGGGGTGCTTACCCCTCATAGACACCTGATCCCACCTCTGGTATATCCATGGGTCCGTGTTTGCCCAACTATCTATTTGCATTGCTTATAGGAGTTATGAGATTGATCACTGTTCGTTATCTTCACCTTGCCTTGAAACGACGTACAACTAAGATACCATTTCTAGAAATGCTAGCAACGCTAAGGTACCTCTTCAGATCTCTAATGTTACTTAGCTTCCGGGATGTACGAGTTTTGCAAGTCAGGGTACTCTGACTTTATGGCCACCCAAGCAGAGCGCGTTGTTCAAGGTAGATTGACTTTGCTATCTAGCACATCTTGTAAGCACACTGACCATACGACAGAGTCTTCTGTTTGAGCAATAAAACTGCATATCTGGCATCGTTGTTCGGAACACTCTGGGGCATTCCGACTTGCGAAATGAGAGGGTACATTAGCTGAACCAGCAAGGTGTTGAATAGAAGTTCGGCACCGACTAGCTACGGACAAAAAGAGTGTGACTTTTGGACTTTCTGAGAACTCCTCTCGACCAAGTTTTTCAAAAGCTTTCACAAATTGTTCACTGTCAGTAAGTACGCGAGTCTGTTTTACTGACTGAATTATGAATGGACTAAAATGTCTAATTGCTGCTGCGATACATAATGCTTCAATTTCACACAGAAGCCATGTTATATGATGCTTTCTTAATTTAGCACTAAAAATCCTACAAGATTTAGTTTTCCTTCCGCACGACATACATAGTAGCTCCTAGGGCTCGTTTGCTAACGGAACCATCCGTAACAATCCAAAGTTCATAAGATGAAATTGGTAAGATAATTGTTTAGTTGAATGGCAGCTTTTCTTGAGGATTCCTGAAATGTTGACGCAGCTTATCAGTCCACTGTAATTTGTCTTTGGACTGCATTTCTCCCATTGGGTTTTCCAATGGAGTAAGTATATCAGAACAGTTTGGAATCACCCGTTCAAGAATTGATCTAAGGCCTTAGGCACACTGCATGCAGATATCTTCCCTTCCGTCCAATTTCATCCAAGTATTGTGGTTGCATGGGGGCACATGATGGATTTGGTAGGAGACAAATGAAGCCCGCTCCGTGCAAGTGACTCAAGCACCCATTCCCAATTGTTGAGTTGTTCCTCCACTGTTTGCCCTCCACAATATTCACTTTGTAGGTCATCAGCTAGCTCAGCTACACAACCTTCTTGTAAACAATCTCCGAGTACTCTGCACATTAGCTCCTCGAGAGCAGTTTCTGAGCCCGGCATGCCCATTGCATACGTGCATTCCTCGAAATGGCGTCACAATGCAAGAGTACTTTAAGGATGATTTCGAAAGGGGAATCTGATGGAATGCACTTGTCAAGTCGGAGACGATAATGTATTTCCATCGGTCGATGGTGCGGAGAGTTGAATCCGGCATGAGTGATGGATGTGGCTTACTGTAGCGCCTCACGTCTTTGGTTTTTTGTCGAAAAAGGAAAAAATTGAGATATTCAAAAGAGATGTCCAACTCCTCGGGTTTTCTAAGAACGCCCAAGGTCTCGTGTTCATCATACTTTTGTTGTAGTTCATGTAAGTCTCTGTGGTAGCCTTCCTTTTCGCTGTGGAGGTTGAACAGGTCCCATATTTATATGACATTAAGATTTGCCAGCTGCCCCATTGTGTCCTCTAAAACTTGGATCAAATATAGAGTCATACTTTTTAAATAGTTTGTTGAACTTCTGACGATCGGGTTTGCTCAGAATATTGTCTGGATCAATACTGTGTCTGAGTGGAGATTTGATGATCCTGCCATTCTATCAGTGGTGGAGATATGATCTTTTTCATAGTCTGTACTCCCATCTAAATCGATGTAATTTGTAGATGTATGGTGAAGCAGGCACAAGTGATCATTTTTGTGAATTAAACATGCCTCATTAGTGTCATTCAAAAGTCGAATTTTTCCACCCACAGCTTCGATCACAGTCGGCTTAGGTCAGTCCAGGATTTCGATTGTGTTCCGATTCAATCGTGGTTCCATGGAAAGAGTTGATTCAGGGTGTAAGACATCAGCAATTTTGAGCTCCAAGTATGATCCAGGCCAAACGATTGTTGTTGATTCCGCTCTGAGGATGAAAGCCTGAGCACGGCGCATATGACGAGGTGTTTTGGACTGATCACCAGGTATGTATTGGATAATGGTAGAATCCCCAATAGTTACTTGGTTTTTGGAGGGATGTATGTCAATGTCATTGCATTTCATGAATGACATTCCTGCCAAAATGTCAACATCCAAATCGTTGACAACCAAAGCGTCAAGGTGAAGTATTTTGTTGTTTCGAGATAGAGTGAGATGTACCTCCCCGACACTGTCAAGAGGTGTCATTCCATCGGCTTGATGAGCATTTTGCAATGTCCTTTTGGTAGGGGCTCCGATCAGTTCTGCAAATGGGGTCCTAATCATGTTAATTTCTGCTCCAGAATCAATAGTCAAATACACAGGATGGTGCTCATAAAACACATTAATTTGAGCAGATTTGGTAGTGCTGACGCGGCGAGTTGATGGAGTAAATGATGGGTCCTCATCTTCTACTGAGGACGGGGTACAGATGTTGGCTGAGAACTCTTCACTATCTGAGTCATCCACTTGAACTGGTCGTCTGGACTTGTTCCTGAAACGTTCGTCTCCCTCTGATAGATATTTACACGTCGACTGTGACCCGTCCTGCTTGTTTACATAATGGGCACTCGCGTTTTAGCGTTGTAGTAAGAGAATTCTTATTTGAAGTTTTTGTTTGTTTAACAAAGGCATTTCGCAGGACTTTGGATTCATGAGATGCATGTATTTCATCAAATAAGCTGTCAAGAGCTTGTGGAATTCTGGTTTAATGGAGGCCAGCGTTTTTTAACGTAGCTCTGTCCCATACATCTTCGCTAGCCAAGTTTAAGATCCGCTCCGCTTCTATACAAACCCTTGGCAGATTTAGTGCGATTTTGGTAGCTTTGAGTGATGCCCTCTAGCGGATGGAGAAAGCAACCCTGTTTGGATTACATCATGCTTATCCAATGAAAATTCGTGTTTCAGCTACTGTTTAAAAGTTGTTTAGAAATGGCTGCGCTCAGAGAGTAACGCAATGTGGTATGCAAATCAATCAAAATATTAATAATAAATTTAACTATCACTTAATTGCATACTTGAAAAAGAAATCAGTGAGAATATTATTTAGAAAATAAACATGTGTGATCCCGTGAAATATATGAAGTCGTAGAGTTTACGTCTAAAAATAACCCCACGTGTGTAAGGTGAATTCCAAATTGAGGAAAATAGCTCTGACGCAACTGTCTAAATCTGGGGTAGATAGAACATAAAACAACGAATTACAAGAGATGTTTGATATTAAAATTATGGTACGGTACTGTAGTAAATAAAATGCACTTCTTTACGCAGATACGAGTCAGTCTGAACTGCGCACGTAACATCATTAGTTTGTTGATCCTTATTGATGAGTCTGAGCCAGGTGAGTATAACAAGATTTTCAAGTGTCGGGGTAAGTTCCTCCTCTGCCTGAGGGATTTCACTATAGTGACTGATGTTTCCAGTGGGTGTAAGTAGATGGTCTTCTATGAAACTTGAAGGTGTTGATATAGGTCATCTGGTCTCTCGCCTGCCTCCAAATGAATATTGTCGAAATCAAGGAAATGACTTCGTGTTCACTGGAACCCATAATGTTGTCTTATTGACTGCCATATGGAAGGAAAGGAGGTAGAGTTTTTAACGATGGTGTTCCTGGACACCGCAAGACAAACGTTAGCTATCTGGCCTAGCATCAACTTGAGACGCGTTACCTTCTGTGCTGCCGTGAGCCTGGTATTCTCAGCTACATCCTGGCTATCATTCTGAAATCTTCTTAAGGGAGTGGTGGGCGTCTTTTTTATCTAGGTGAAACCATTGACGAGGAATGGTGCAAAGTTTGTGTCGAGGGAGAGTGTATATTGAAGACTTTGACGCCAAGCCTCAAACGAAGTAATAGTTTCACTTTTCGTTAATAGCCACTGTTTCGGGGCACGTATTGTAGTCATGGCGACTGTTTAACATAAATCAAAGTTACATATGATTATTTTGGTTCATACAGATTTTCGACTTGCGCAGTTCCTGTTTAACTGTGTTGTTTATATGCACTTTGGAAAATAGTCTGATCTACGGAGAATGTGATGGCGTTTCGCTGCCATCACACGAATATGTAAAACTAATGCCTTTACAAACAATGCCAAAACCTTTATGGGTGAAATTAATTCAATTGGAACAACGTCCAAAAGACGACCATTACGACGATAATGGACAAATCTGGTTCCGATTAATACAGTTAGTTAAACCGTTCACAGTCACTTCTGTATAACACATATAATACAATAGAAATTCTAACCCCAATTCATAAACTAACGTCCGTAATAGCTCGAAGCGACTGAAAATTGTACAACCCTCTGCACTTTCACTATCACAGCCATTTTGACCGGTGCCACTAACTACCCAAATGAACATCATTATTATAAATCGTCAAACGCCTGTGTTGATGTGGTTTGAATAAAAATAGACACAAGATATTTGTATATCTATGAAGATTAGTTATTCGCATAAGTTATGTACTTTAATGAATTTAAATAAAATATTGATAAAAATCAATACTTGAGTCTCTGAGTCGTTATGGGTCCTTTCATCCTTTTTGTGTAATTAGTTGTGCCCTTCAAAATGGTTGTGATAAGCTGAAGACACTTTCCTTTTTGACCATGATGGCAGTTCACGTACTTTCCGAGCAAAGTAAGGAACCTGATATTATCCAACTTAGCAAGAGGGCGCTTCCACCAGCAGAGGCCGCGAAAGTTAGAAAGTGCATCTACATGCATCTACATCAAAAAACGACATCCCTATGTCCCCTCGGATTGCGTATGGCGTGTCGTTCACCAGATAGTGGTTCCAGTGATAGAGGTATATTGTAGGGTTTGGCTCACAACACACCAATGGCAAGTAATTTAGGTGTCTTTAAGACAGAATTTTGAGTCATTTCATTGTCCCAAGTTGATAAAGAATGTTTCTGGATTTTGCAAGTCGTATCATGTTTGTCAGAGGGTGGGAAAACCCATTCAGAAAATTCTACCTGCTTTTTTTTCAACCAATTAAATTCCAGCTTGTGAACAGATGTTTAATCGAGTGTTATAGGATTCTGTAGACATTTGCCTAAGACTAGGCCAGGGAACTAGTATTTGCTTACTACTGTGTGTATGTCCTGTCAGTTCCCTGAAGCTATATCCACTTACGAACATTAAAGCAAAGACAATAGTTAAAGTCCTTATCGATTTTTCTTCAATTTGTCGATTTTTCTTCAATTTGTAGGAATACCTAAGACCATTCAGTCATATCAAGGTTTGAATTTCATGTCAGGGTTGTTTCAATTGTGCCGAATACAACTAACCCTTTACCAGTCCATGCATGAATTAGGTGTTAGATAGTGTTACAAAGTGTAAGTTCACATCTTGTCATCCCGAGTCTCAGGGCGCGCTTGGACGTTTTCACCAGACCTTTAAAACTATGATGAAGATATCTTGTTATCAGAATGACAAAAACTGACATGAAGGGGTTCTTGTTTTATTTGCTGCACGAGCAGTTCGGGGGTCTGTTGGATTCAGTCTTTTTGAACTAGCGTTTGGTCATTCAGTTAGAGGTCCTTTGAAATTGTTGAAAGAAGTGGTTGACTGAAACTTTTCGACTCAGTTCCAGTGGGGCCCCCTTGCTTGTCGTAAGAGGCGACTAAATGGGACGGTCCTTCGGATTAGACTGCAAAATCCGAGGTCCCGTGTCACAGCAGGTGTGGCACAATAAAGATCCCTCCCTAATCGCCGAGAACAGGCCTAAATTTTGCAGACCGTCGACGGCAATAGTGACGTCTCTATATGGGTGAAATGACGTAGAGGTAACCGAAATCTTGAACAATCAGTTTCCACTCTAACAAGCAAGATATTTCAAGATTGTACTGAAAACGTTAGTGGAAAAAATACCTTAGTAAAAAGACTTATACTGATTATACTGAAAATGTTAGCGTAGAGAATAGTACAAAAAAAACTTCAATCACATTGTCCGTTTGAAAAACTCGCCAGTCGTGATAGCAAGCTTGGACATAACAAATATTCACTAGAAAGAACAAGTTCAACATCCTTCCGTCTTTCTAGATGTTCAAAAATAGACATGTCATGATGTTATAGTGAGTAACGCTATACCCATCAAACAACATCCTTATCATGAAAGGTGAAGATAATGTATAGTGACCAATCTCATAACTCCTTCAAGCAATACAAAATAGTAGTAGGGCAAACACGGACCCCTGGACACACCAGAGGTAGGATCAGGTGCCTAGGAGGAGTAAGCATCCCATGTCGACCGGTTACACCTATATTCTGATCAGGTAAACGGAGTTATCCGTAGTCAAATCAGTGTGCCAAGAACGGCCTAACAATCGGTATGAAACACGTCAGACAGCATTTGACCCAATGATCAGTTATATTGACGAACAAGATCGTTATAACGTCCATCGAATTTGCAAAATGCTGACTTTAATCGAGGTTGTTGAAACCCCTGTACTTGCCAGTAGCTTGCCTCGATTTAAAAACTGACTATGCGCAGAACAAGCTCTTCCGTATCGAATCAGCTGAGAGATACAAACACCATATGCAGGTGATAATGGGATATTGCTACATGAATATGGGAAGTTGACGATGGAGAAGCTGAAGTCATCCCGTTTGTCATACAGTTGAATTGTCAGTTTGCCGTTAATGTCCATTTTCAATCAAATATCTAAGTATGAAGTGGACAATTCTGTGGTGTCTTTCATTTTGAGCTCACGGGTATATATCGAATCGACATATGAATGAAAGTAATTATCGTTAATAGATAAAACGTCGTCGATATATCTAAAAGTCGAATTGAAGGCCACAGCAAGATATGTTTTCCTCTCACGTAGAAGTTTTTGAATAAATTTTGCTTCATATGAATATAGAAACAGGTCAGCTAACAAAGAAGCACAATTCGTGTCCATGGGAATTCCAACAGACTGTTGGAAGATCTGATCACTAAAGACCACGAAGATATTGTCAATGAGGAACTCTAGCATATTTTTTATTTCAACTTCAGAGTACATGTGCGTGGAATCAGAGTATGTTTTTGGATGACTGATTACTAGGTTTACCATTATTGTTGAAGAAGCAAATGTCTATGATGTCAAAAAGTCTAGTCTTTAATTTATCGTCTTGTATAGCGTTGAAAAGTCATAGATTTTGATGTTATTGGTTTGCGAAAAGTTTTGTGATTTGAATCCATTACAATTACAGTACTCAAGAACAGCATTTCATGCACTTTTACCACAAAATCCATATAGTTTCATCCCGGATTCTGAACCCGGGTGTTATGAATTTCTTAACTTTGATAGAGGTTTCTATGTTCAACATGACTAGTTTGTTTCCTACACGTTCAGAAACACAGTGCATATCTTTTAACTATTAAATGCACTTTCTTTATATGTCAGATCAACATAGCCCAGCCTATAACTTAGGATCTATTTTAATAATTTTTATAGAGGCATTCACGCTCAGTATAACTATGTGTCCAGTTTTCTAAAAGCCTAGGAGTAGAGAAGGTTGTAGTTAGACGTTTTAGCCATATTACTTAGGCCCCAAAAGGGCAGGAACCACGATAGTTTAGTTTTCGGTACGGATAGCAAGAAGCCATGCAAGGGACTTAATTTAATTAAGTTACTTGAATCTAGCAAACCACAGAGTCAGGAAAGCCAAACCTACATGACAACTCCCTTATACCTGGAGATAGGGCGATACTGTAATTAGGTTTTAGTTTTAAAGAGGAATATATGTATATAGGAATCTAAAAAGAGGTCCATGGGCGTAAATGGTTATCCGAATATTCTGATTTTATCAAATAAATAAATTGTTCTAAGCTTTCCAGATTCCGTTTTCCAATGTCCAAGAGCAAGAGAAATTTAAAAAAAAAATAATTCTGTGCTGTATTTTCAGATTGCCGCTCCCTGTAACCCCAGTTACTACTGTAAATTCCGTATTTTACGTGAGTACTTAAAATGGAAAAATGAATCAGACTTCAAGTCGTGTGAATATGAATTCGTGTGTAGTCTGTTAATCGAGAGCTTTTATGTGTATTTTAACAGAAAGATTATAAAGTGAGTATTTTCATTTCGCGAGATTACGCGATAATTCCTCGTGTAAATATAGGAATTTACAGTAAATCCTGGGGCACGAATTCCACATTCTTCATAACCATACAACACAGGCACTCGACGTTTTAAATATCTATAATAAAAAAAAATTGTCTTCCTGTAAACATAATATTATGTTTACAGGAAGACAATTTTTTTTTTATTATTATAGATATTTAAAACGTCGAGTGCCTGTGCCATACAAATATCATGTCACAATGCACTTACATGTAAGGCAAGAAGATGATTTTACTAGTCCAAATATATCACCCCATTTTATCTAGTTAGCTCTGAACTAGAACCTAAACGTTTAAATGTTAACGTATCATTATGATTGTATACATCCATATGAAAAACAAAATGCCTGAACCTTTGACTTCCTGAAGATGAATCAATTCATTTGAAAGTTCATTAATTCTGCTGTGATGAAGAAAATTAACATAGTTTAAAATGACACATCAAACGTATATATTTACAATTGTTTAAAAATTCGTATATATAAGCAGTGTTTGACAGGTGCCCAAATAAAAGTTCCAGTCAATATGTTTCCATGATTTATTTGAACTGCTGAACAAAAACAGATACATACACGTGGATTTCAAGTAGATACAAATCATAATTTAAAAAAAAGTGAGATAAAATAAAATAAAAAGCATTTAAATTGCAATAACTAACGTTACAACTGTATAAACTATGCAATACTGCAGTGATTAAAACATATTAATATCTAAACTACAATTATAAAATATTAGTAATATGAAGATCATGCAATGGAAAACAGAACAGAGACAACTATTATGAATGAAAAGTGGAGGATATGTACAAAATATTCTGAAATTGAAACTGAAAAACTAGTTTTATGTCACCAGAAAATGAAAACAACAAGATGTGTTTGTGAAATACAAATTCCCGCGATAATGGCCAATTCCGAAGATGGCCAAGGTCACAAGGGCAAATATCTTGGTACCAGTAGAAAGATCTTGTCAAAAGAAATCTTCATGAACAATATGAAAGCTCTAATATTTACCATTTAGAAGTGATGACCAATGTAAACAAAAAAAAATTTCAAGTAGGTCAAATGCCAAGGTCAAAAGGTTCAATACCAACGGAAAGATCTTGTAACAAGGAATACTCATGTGAAATATCAAAGCTCTATCTCTTACTGTTCAAAAGTTATTAGCAAGCTTAAAGTTTTCAAAAAGTAGGTCAAACTCCAAGGTGAAGGGGTAAAAAATGTTGGTACCCACGGAAAGGTCTTGTCACAAGGAATACTCATGTGCAATATCAAAGGTCTATCTCATACTGTTCAAAAGTTATTAGCAAGGTTAAAGTTTTCAAAAAGTAGGTCAAACTCCAAGGTGAAGGGGTAAAAAATGTTGGTACCCACGGAAAGGTCTTGTCACAAGGAATACTCATGTGAAATATCAAAGCTCTATCTCATACTGTTCAAAAGTTATTAGCAAGGTTAAAGTTTTCAAAAAGTAGGTCAAACTCCAAGGTCAAGGTCATGGGGTCAAAGATGTTGGTACCCACGGAAAGGTCTTGTCACAAGGAATACTCATGTGCAATATCAAAGCTCTATCTCTTACTGTTCAAAAGTTATTAGCAAGGTTAAAGTTTCAGACAGAATTACAAAATGACAGACAGGACAAAAACAAGGATGCTACACTGAAGCTCTTCACTAGATGGTCGAGAACTCATGTTTTGAAAGATTATTGTTCCTGGGACTTAAGAAAATCATAACTTGTTACATGTACGTGGGACAATACTAAAAGTATTATAATACTTCCTGTTCTGTTCTCTGCAGTGTAATGAAGCAAAAATATAGTAAGCACTCGATAATGCAAGGTATAAAGAAAAAGTAAAACCTTCTTGAACTTAATTTTAAAAAAAACTAGCATATCTATAATAGAGACTCCAAAATGTGTAACAGATATAAATACATACACTATAAAAACAAAATCAGTAACTGATAATATGAATACTCTTAAGTATAGGAAAACTTGTTAGACTAGCTCCAGAAAAATATCATCGTAATACAAAGTATGCAAATCCTAAAGATATCTTTTTTTTAAAACAGTAAATTTTTTAGCAAAAGTGTTTTGGCAAATCCTAAAGCATGATAAATAAGATAAACTGAGCAATTGAGGGTATAAAATTGAAATTTGTGAAGACTGCCATGCTTCAATACTGTCACTTAAATCATTTATCATTTAAGATATTCCATTATAAATCAATAGCTACACTGGTCTTATACTTTAGTGTGCAAACGTTTTTCAACATTTTGTTATTTCAATCTCATTGTTTTCTTTTAAAACAATACATGCTGATTTTAAACTCATCACTTTTTCTTCAAATAAAAATAATAAATCAAATAACGTGCACTCATTTAAACGCCATTCATTATACTTCAGAATCCATTATTTTCCTGCTATTTCAAACATCATAATCAGTCTTTAACAGAAACAATCTGCCACAATTACATCTTCAAAAATAAATGTTTGGCCAATACTAATCAAACTTCCAATGTCAACAACAGTTGAAGAGTAAATTTACAGATACATACATGTAAAATCCAATCAATTAAAAGCTACTTTTTTATTTCTTTTTAACATCCCTTCAAAAACTTTTTTTTCATATTGTCATCAGTTATAGGTGAAGTGCCATAAATTCAGACCTATGCATGGCCTTCAGGGCCGTAGCAGTGGGGATTCTTTATCATAAATTCAGACCTATGCATGGCCTTCAGGGCCGTAGCAGTGGGGATTCTTCATCATAAATTCAGACCTATGCATGGCCTTCAGGGCCGTAGCAGTGGGGATTCTTTATCATAAATTCAGACCTATGCATGGCCTTCAGGGCCGTAGCAGTGGGGATTCTTTATCATAAATTCAGACCTATGCATGGCCTTCAGGGCCGTAGCAGTGGGGATTCTTTATCATAAATTCAGACCTATGCATGGCCTTCAGGGCCGTAGCAGTGGGGATTCTTTATCATAAATTCAGACCTATGCATGGCCTTCAGGGCCGTAGCAGTGGGGATTCTTTATCATAAATTCAGACCTATGCATGGCCTTCAGGGCCGTAGCAGTGGGGATTCTTTATCATAAATTCAGACCTATGCATGGCCTTCAGGGCCGTAGCAGTGGGGATTCTTTATCATAAATTCAGACCTATGCATGGCCTTCAGGGCCGTAGCAGTGGGGATTCTTTATCGTACATGTACTAATGCCTGCCACAACACAGGACCTAAGTTTTTAAAGTCTCATCAGAAAGGCCTGCGACTCTCACTTCTAAAATCTGAGCATTTGGTGAATAGCAATTACTACTCATTTTTACATATTGATGTGGTCAAGATACAAGTGGTACTCTAACTTACGACTTCCGTGTTATGAAGTGAACATTGTAATTACACAAGAAGCCCATGGGCCACAACACTTGTCTGAATCAAGTTGGCCCTCAGCTGTTCCTCTTCACAAGATTTTTACTCTCTTTAATCCCACAACAAATATTGATGCCATATTATGACCCCAACACAGCCCCCATAGGGTTAAGATTTTACCAAAGTTAAAAACATGCGGATGCGCTTCAATATAAATACACTGAATGACTACCATGACATTGCTGTTCAGAAGAATATTTTTTAAAATAATTTTCACCTCTATATTCATGTATTTTATGTAATATTTGATCCCCAATGTTAGCCCTAAACTAACCGCAGGAGGGTCCATGAAATATTTCTTTGAAGGAATTAACACAACTTGAAAATGTTTGCATATTGACATGGTTTACTGTGCCCCCCGGGGGCCATGATTTGAACAAATTTAAATCTACACTACCTGATGATGCTTGTATATCAATATGACCAATCACAGCCTTGCTGGTCTTGAGAAGATTTTTATAGATATTTCCTAAACATACCCATGTAAAACTATTTCTCTATTGCAGCCCCACTCTATACTTGTGGGTTCCACCATATTTTCACTATTTCTTAATTACCTCCCCTTTGAAAAGGGTGAAACCTCTAATTTGAACAATTCTAAATCCTTTTACCCATGAGTGCTTTATGGCAAGTTTAGTTGAAATTGGTCCTGTGTTTCTGGAGAGGAAGATGAAAATGTTAAAAGTTTGTGGAAGGAGAATGGACAGACGAATGTGATCAGGTGAGCTAAAAATGATATACATATTCAAATTATAAATCCTAATAGTAAGTAAAAATTATTGCATATCATCTAATTAAACATTCGTAAATATATAACCATTAAACCAGTTACATTGCACAATATAGCAGCTACACACACTTCACTGCATGGCACATGTTCATATAATCAAAAATGTAGCAAAAACAAATTAATTATGGTGGTCAATGGAGGTCTGTCAAAATATGATTATATCGTAGATATCAAAACTTTCTATCATAAAACAATGAAAATCAAAAAGGAGCAAAAAATAAAATGGCGCCCTGGCTTTTTCAAATCCCTGACTGCCTCATAAAATGATGAATGATTATATACACACAATAAGATACTATACATAATATTCATTTTGTTCTTCAATTCAGATTCATAAGACACGTGTACTTCAAAATCATTTTCCATGCATCTCTGCATGACAGCTAACTTCCACACCAGCATATCAAATTAATAATAAACCATATAGGTTTGAAATACATACAACTTAACCTATCATTTATTTCAGCATTGATATTTTTGCATGCTTCAGAACTTGTGAGATATCAAAGAAAAATTTCTTACTCGTAAAAATAATTTCATTTCCCTAGATGTTGATCGACCCATCCCTAATAAAAATAATGTCATAAAAAACACTCTGAGGTTTTAAGTCCAATATTTCTAAAGATGCACTAATATCAACAGATACATCATCTTAAAGATACTTGCTGCAAACAAATTTTTCTACCTCCTTTTGAAGAGTTCCAATTCATACATTTTTACAGTCTTTGACAAATTTCAAGCATGTTTGAAAGTTTCCTAACTAGAGAGTATTAACTGAAACTTATTTACTAACAAGATGCACCTAGAACAATTTTTAATCTTTGAAAAGAGTTCAATTAATTACAGAGTGTCTCTATAGTGAAAGCTCTGAAAACAAATACCCAGTAAATACTGATAATTTGATCAGCTTGACTGAATTCAGTCTGTAATGTTGCTACTGTTAGGTTTTACATATTTATTCACATTTTGTAAAGAAATAAGTTTGGATTGTTTGTAGCAAGTCCCATCTCATTTAAAAACCCGCTGCATGTGATCGTAATAAACAGGAAGTAATTTAAGCTGCCATGTATTTGTGACTGAATATTCCTAATACTCATTGCAGGACCCTTTCCACTAAACCAGGTAAAATTTCTAATTTACGCCTGGAGTAATGTACTAACAGAAATATAAGAGCTATCACAGTGAACATCCACGTCTCCGCTCGAACAGTCTTCTGTGGAGGAGACATTAGATAGGCGTCCTGATGACAATGTCGGTGATTGTGGTCTGGCCTCCTGGTTACCGGTCGATGCAACGTCGCTGGTGTCATAATTTGAATCATCAATTTTGCCACTTGAGAGAGCTTTAGCGTCCTGTGAGGAGAAATGTGAGGGACCATTGTCACTCTGTTTCACCCTAGAACATTCCTGAAGGTCAGATTGTGCACTTTCTGAATTATTCATGCTTAATCTTTCGTCATCTTTACTATTTGGACCATCACCCATGACGGACTGATCCATTGCACCATTAGGTACGTAACCATCCATAAGTTCTGAAAAATTTGTATCGTTGGGAATGTAGTCCATTAGCTGATCATGACCATAACCAGAATTTCTTCTGTATTCATTTACAGTATTGTTAGTAGTCAAATTCTTACTGTCAGGCTGACACACATTTTTATGTAGTTCACTGAGAAGCATGTAATCAGTAGTTGTTTGTGTACCAACAGGCTGATCTGCAGCAAGCTTAGGTGTTTGAGTATCAACAGGCTGATCTGCAGCAAGCTTAGATGTTTGTATATTGTTAGAGAGACTAATTGCTAATATTGGTATGTTACTACACTGGTTCCCATTATTGATAGACTGGTGCCCATCTGTGGTATGCGTATTGTTAGGTTGGTAAAACACATAAGCTGATGTTTGAACGACCTCCTCTCTTTCATTTTCTAGTTTATCAGTGTCACTTTGCTCAGGCTCCTTTATATCCGATATTCCTTTAGAGTCCTCAGCTGGATTGTTGAGATTCTTGTCACTTTTGTTGGCTACAATATAGTGTTTAATATATAGTGTTTACATTTACTCCAATGGTTAATGATCATTGCATAGATTCAAAAGAATTATGCTGAACTTGGGTCTAGTGTTAGTTTGTTGACATCAACATCGGAATTTGCCATTCTCATGTAAATTATGTACAACACAATAAATCAAATGATGTCTAGTTTCAATTTAATAAACTGTTTTTCCCAAGACTATTCATATATCATCTTAGTGAAATGATACAAATTTTAATGCATGTACATTTATTAAAATATATGACATGTTAAAATTAAAATATAATACAATTGTAGGATCTCCCATGATTTGTGGCTGGATATGATTATTATCCAACTTATGTGTTTTCTATCCCCGAGCCAAGGCTTGGGGATAGAAAACACACAACGAGTTGGATAATGATCATATCCAGCCACAAACCATGGGAGATTCTTTTTATCACATATTTTATCCTAGCAGACCTTTCTATAATACTGATCCAGTATTCTGTTTTGTTTACCTCAACCCAAACTACATCCGTAACGTTAACATTATGCCGCGCTACAAATAGTTTGTTGGGAAATACAAATAAAAATGGATATTGACTGTCACAATGTTTAATTCATAAAAGATCATTTTTAAATGAGAAAAGCATTTACATTTTAGAACCTTTTACTTTGAAATTGTGTGATTATTCATGAATATGTCAGTCATCTGAATCTGTGTCATAGATGATGTGCGGTCTTTACTTGGATGTTCAATGTTGACAAATGTAATTTCCACCATGTATATCATCATTCACAAAATATCTATGACTTTTGTGACATGGAGCTTTCATTGTTAGATGTGCTTGTGTTTCTTATATTTTAAACAAGAGGCCCATGGGCCACATCGCTCACCTCAGTCACCTTGGCCCATATCTGAAGACTTTCCATATATATTTGCATGTAAAACCTTAGTCCGTATTGTGGCCCCAAACTACCCCTGGAGGCCATGCTTTTTACAAACTTGAATTTGCACTATGTCAGAAAGCTTTTATGCATTAAATGTAAAATTCTTTGGTCCAATGGTTCTTGATAAGAAGAATTTTCCTCTATATTTCTATGTAAAACTTTGATCCCCTATTGTGGTTCCAACCTACCCTTGGGGGCCATGTTTTGAACAAACTTGAATCTGCTCTATGTCAGGAAGCTTTCAGGTAAATCTCAGCTCTTCTGGCTCATTGGTTCTTAACAAGAAGATTTTTAAAGATTTTCCCTATATAATTCTATGTAAAACTTTGATCCCCTGTTGTGGCCCTAACCTACTTCTGGGGGCCATGATTTGAACAAACTTAAATCTGCACTATGTCAGGAAGCTTCCATGTAAATGTCAGCTCCTCTGGCCCAATGGACCTTGAGAAGAAGATTTTTAAATGAACCAACCCTGTTTTTGCATTTTTGTGATTATCTCCCCTTTGAAGGGGGCATGGCCCTTCATTTGAACAAACTTGAAAGCCCTTCACCCAAGGATCCTTTTGGCCAAGTTTGGTTGAAATTGACATAATGGTTCTGGAGAAGAAGATGAAAATGTGGAAAGTTTACAACGACGCCGACGATGCTGACAGACAACGGGCAAATTTTGATCAGAAAAGCTCACTTGAGCCGTAAGCTAAAAAGTGATGAAATCATTTTGTGTGCAGTTGAGTTGGAAAGTTGATATCCATTAGAGAAAGGGGTAAATATGTGAGAAAGACCTTAGTGTGTTTTCTTCCTAATGTGAACTATTGAGTTTTCTAATACTCAGAAAGATTTACACACTAAGACATGATCAGTTATGGGGGGGGGGGGGGGGGGGGCAATAAAATGGTTTTCATTCAGAATTTAAGAAAAACGATTTGTGGTTTTTTTTTCTTTCAATGTATTTTTGTTTCCTTGATCATTGAGAATATTTTACGATTGATACAAAACGTGATCAGGGAGTGTATGCAATGCTGAGCTGCAGGCTGTTTCACTTTGTTGAGACAATAACTAGGCTAGATAATGAAAATGATAGGTCTGTTCCTTCGATCGTAACTAATGACTTCACATATAAATTCAATGTTTTCAAATTTTGAAGAATTCCATGAATTTTTACAATTTTTGAGTAATTCTGTCACCCTGATTCAGTTCCTATGCACACCTACTTAGGGATACAAATAATTTATCCTATGAGTGATATACACTGGATAAAGGAATAAATATGTGATAAAAATATTTATTGCGAATAATGGATAGTGCACTGCAATACATAAATTTAATCCTGTTGTGAAAGCAGCTATAAAATTTAGCAATTATTCTCATCGATTGTGCATGATTTGAAAGGTTTGATTTAGACACAGACCTGGGGATATATGTGTATAAGCACAGAACATTGTGTCTACATTGTAGGACATGAATGGGTTGATGAAATAACATATATGCTTTTGATACCATTTTAGAATCAACTGGACTGCCCCTCTGGATCATCTGCCTCTAACTACAAGATTCTAGAATTCTTAATAGTGATCAAACTTTTCTAGAGCAATTAATACTAGTAACAAAATGCTGTTATGGAAGTCTCCCAAACAAGAAAATTGCTCGAAGTTCACTTTCTACAACATAAACAAACTTCATATTGTTTTTAAGACTTGCACTCCTCTTGCAAAACCCTGAAAGTTAATTCCTCCGGGATCCCTTAAAATGAAAGGAAACCTTCATCATAACTGTAATATACATAACGAAAAAGAAACAATCAGTGTGCTATTAATTAATAAAGATAAGTTACATTCTACAAAACATACATACAAATCAACTAGAAATTATAAGCTTCAAACACCTATTATAAAAATTGTGCCCCTCTTAAAGCTTCAAAAAATGAGACATTTTCCTACATGGATTTTAATCAATTTAAGTGTATCCTTTAGGATATATAAATTCCTGGAAATTCTTTTGAAAGCATTTTCAAAAACCCCTGAAAAAATTTGGGCACGGATTCCCCATTATATTAAAGTTTTATACAAATAATTGAGTAGCTTTGATGGCTATTTGAAAATGGCAGCCATTTTCAAAATTTTAAGTTCTACATCCTAAACTACCATTACATACCAAATTTTGTTGAGATTATAGACAACTTTGAAAAGTTCAAGCATTTTTATGGCCATTTTCAAAATTTTCAGTTCACTATTTTATTCGTCATCCTAAACTATACCTCTGTACCTATCAAATTTTGTTGAGATTGAACATCATTGAAAATTGACATGTTTCCATAGCCATTTTGAAACTGTACATTTCATGTCATCCTTAACTTATTACTCCTAAACACCAAATTCTAGTGAGATCGGACAATATTGTAAAATTAACACATTTTTGGTGGCCATTTAGAACATTTCAGAATCTGCATTTTTAAGTTTTTTTTTTTTTATATGTTATCCTAAACATTTAAATTTGCTATTTTTAAATGCATCGTAAACCATGCACCCCTAAATTACAAATTTTATCAAGATTGGAAAACGAACATTTAATGCATTTTTGGTGGCCATTTTGAAAATTTCAAGTTCAGTTTTATTTGCCATTTTAAACTACCCTTAACCCTTGCTCTTACAAATAAACAATTATGTTACCAGTAGTAAGGAGGATTTTACAGTTAACTTTTTGATCTAAAAATCAATAGACATCTTTCTTATGTTAAACAGATTCATCACATTGGGTGTCATTATACAAGCTTAAAAAACCCCAAAAGTTATCATCTGCAAATTACTTTATGTAATATATCAATTTCTGACCTTGGACTTCTGACCTCAAAATCAATAAGGGTTTCCTTCAAGCCTTAAAGAGTTATTGTATGAAATTTTATTGCAAAAGCTGAAGGACTTTCTGAGATACATGTATAGTCTGGAATGGAAGGTGTCACAGACAGAACAATGGACAGACAGACCAAAAAATAATGTCCCGTGCTTTTCACTAAAAGCGGAGTACAAAACTTTGGAAACCCAACCCTTCTGATACCCAAAATATAATCATAACAAATCTCCTTATCTTTCCGTATCATATATTGCAGAACTTGAATGCTTAGGATCCTCAAGGAATATAAGCTTACCATACCATAAATTATTATGAACTTGCACCTATGACTATTTCTGAGATCTGCTCTAGACAAATTTAGCTGTGAGAAAGATGGAGAAAAAGAACTAGGAAAAACTGAGCAAAAACAATAAGTTTCCATACTTTGTTTGGGAGACTTGATTGAATTAAATATTTCCTTGGGGTATTATGCCTTCATTATGATTAACTGAGATATACCTTGTAAGCAATCCTCCATTCTTACATAATCAGTTCTCTGGAAGACACTGTTCGACGAAGAAGACAAGCTCATAACATTTTTGGAGGATCCTCCAGAATCCATTGGGAAACAACTCTCATCAGAGTTATACGAATAATTCTCAACGCCTACAAATTAAATGTTGCATGATTGACACATTTTTCTGTTTCCCCACACTATTTATATTGCAGGATAAAAACATTTCGATTCTCTTTGTCTTCAAATAAATTCTTCTCAGCAACAGTTTAGTATATACATGTATGAAGTAAACTACCGATAATTATTATATTAAATAAAAATTTGAATTGGCAAAATGATAACAAAATTGTATAAACATGGCCTACCATCAGACAAACACAACTGTCTATACATTATAATTTGGAGTACTTATAACTGATGATATTCATTATTCTGAACAAATATAAAAAAAAAATTGTACATCAGATTTCTTTAATTCTTATCATATCATCTCTGTGTTCTGGTCACACAAGATGGTCTATTTCTTACTTATTATGCCACCATCAAAATGCTTTGTAGCAAGTCCCATGCAATGAAATCAAAGTAATGAACAGAAAAATATGGCAATTGAAGAAGGTGCATGTACGTTTCAGCACAATGTAAATTGAAAATAACATTACCTTGAAGACAATGGTTGGCCACTATAGTTGCCTTAGAATATCCGGGTGGAAAAATTCCACCTTTTAACATTTCTTTCAAAGCCTGTTCTTTCTCCAGATTGTCTATAATGGGTTGCCCATGTGTTGAGGTAGGGGAGAGGCTGCCCCGCCCACTGTCCTTACTGATCTGCCGTGGGACATCTCCCACTGGCAGGATCATGCCGTTGGATTTAGGATCAGACATCACGTTCTTGTCTGCGTTGTCGACTTCTTTGTCTAGGTCCACTGTCTGTCCTGTAGGGAGGATTGTTTCATAGCTGGAGTGTAGGCTGCTTTGTCTTATGTCTCCATTAGGTAAACATCCATCCTATTGTAACAACAAATATAGTTCACTCCCTGATCAGCTTATCCTCTGATTGTTCTATTGTACACTGACATTCACTCAAAAACAAGGCTTTCCAATCCAATTCAGGGGAGACAATCATTAAACGGGCATTAGCTGCCATTTTGTCTATCCAAAAAGCGAATTCAATGAAAATTGCTTTATATCATATATTTTAGTAATAGCACCATGCAGTATTTAATTATTTCAAATACTTTTTAACATAAAAGCAGACACATGAATGTGTAATTTTGGTTATTGAATAATTATTGCCTTGCAATACAATAATTCTTTCCTTATATATTTCTGAACACTAAAAGCGGTTTAATATCTAACATAGTTTTATTAGTTTTCTCTTAATTGTTTTCGTACAAATAAATGTTTTTATTAGTCATCAATACATATTCCTATGCCATAGAGAGATTTTGAGAAAAAATGGTTGCCATCACTCTCACACGTCATGCCCTTTGATTTAAGAACTCATGAATTACATGAAGGTTGACATAGTAAATAATATAAATAGGATAACCACGTTGGTTTAAGGAATATTGTGCACTGACTGTTAACTGCCACAGCTTTATTTCAGGATTTACCAGTAATGAACTGGCTTGCAGTGACTAATTTTCTTATCCTAGATAATAAAACAAGAGACAGGACTGGTTTAGTTACCTGCAGAACTGTAGCTCTCAGAAAAAATATTGGGACAGATTATTTTTTTCCCAGAGAGATCAGTTATGCAGCTACTTTAAAACATACAATAGAGGAGTTTGTTACACAATTAAAGTAGGTACCGTGCTTAAAAATGACAAAGATTCGACTACATGTAAATATAGTTCGAAAAATGACTGATCACTTAAAAAACAAGAGATGTTTGTAAAACACATATGCCTCCCATGGTGCAAAATTGAAAAGGGTTGTACACACACCTCATTTAATTGATAGTATTATCATCAATTCCAAATATTGAGGAGACAATATCTTCCTATGTCAAGAGTGAATTGACCATGTGACCTAAAATTCAATAGGGGTCATCTACTCCTTATGCTGTACCAGTGTACCAAGTTTGGTACGTGTCAATCAAGCAAATAATTCTTAAAATATAGGAGACAATATATTACTATGTCCAGTTCAACTATTGACTTTTGACCTCAAAATCAATATGGGTCATCCTCTCCTGAAGATGTACCAGTGTACTAAGTTTGATGTCTGTCAAGTAAAAGGGTTATCAAGATATTGAGTGGACAGTATATTACTATGTCCAGTTTGACCCTTGACCTTTGACCATGTGACCTCAAAATCAATAGGAGTCATCTTCTCCTGAATAAACACCAGTGTACTATTTAAAGTTTGATGTCTGTCAAGCAAAGGGTTCTGAAGATATTGAGCAGACAGTATATTCCAATGTCCAGGTTGACCCTTGACCTTTAAACATGTGACCTCAAAATCAATAGGGATCATCTTCTTCTGAAGATGTACCAGTGTACCAAGTTTGATGTCTGTCAAGCAAAGGGTTCTCAAGATATTGAACAGACAGTATATTCCTATGTCCAGTTTGACCCTTGACCTCTACTCATGTGACCTCAAAATCATTAGGGGTCATCTTCTTCTGAAGATGTACTGGTGTACCAAGTTTGATGTCTGTCAAGCAAAGGATTCTCTAGACATTGAATGGTCAGTATATTATGCCCAGTTTGACCCTTGACCTTTGACCATATGACCTCAAAATCAATAGGGGTCATCTACTCCTTAGGATGTACCAGTGTGCCAAGCTTGATGTCTTTCAAGCAAAAGGTTCTCGAGATATTGAGCGGACATTACATTCCTATGTCCAGAGTAGATTGACCCTTGACCTATGACCTTTTGACCTGAAAAACAATAGGGGTCATCTTCCACTCATAACCAACCCACATATGAAATATCATTATCATCAAGTGAATGGTTCTCAAGATATTGAGCCGACAACATGTGGTCTACAGACCGACCGACAGACTGACCGACCGACAGTTGCAAAACAATATGACCCTTCTTTTTCAAAAGGGGGCATAAAAAGACAGTATGCACATCTTCAATGTGTCAAATAAATGCTGTAAGAGCTAGAAGTTGATTACAAAAATAGGTATCGTCAATTCAAGATATGCTTAAAAAATGACAAAGTTCAACTACACGTAAATTTTATGAAAAATGTCTGATCGCTTTCAAAAAGACACATGCACATCTTCAATGTGTCCATAAGAATTGTACAAAGTTTGAGGAATGTCAAGTTTGAGGTGTGAGAGGAGTTGATATCTCAAAGTTACAGGTACCCTATTACAGGGACACCCATCCGCCATTCACCATTCTATAAACTGGATGTACTAAATGTACAACCCGGCCAATTACACTGTTTTGGTACAGTTGTCAGCAAAAGGCAGAACATGAATTCATATTTCTATATTCCTTGTCATTCAGAAAATGTAAAATTTAAGGATTAATTCTGTGAAAATGAATACTAATTCCAATCATTAACAGGAGACTCGTGCAGTGTAACTTACACGGGTGATGAGAGGAGAGCTGCTCCTATCTGCTGGTGTGGTCAACTGGTTGTACAAGTGGTTCCCACTGGGCTGAAACAGACATCACAATCTGTACACTGAAACCCCTCAATACCACCCTCTACCCCCGAAAACTAGTCCCCACTCAAAACATTGTCTCAGTAATGTATTCCTTCTACCAGCACATGCTCTCACAATACTCAACTCACATCCCTGTACAATGGATACCATGCAGTCACTTCTTGTGAGTTTAACAAACACAGGAAAAACTCTCTCACAAAAATCAACATAGTTTTCATTTTAGAAGCCACACATTTGAATCCTCATGGCAGCATAAAGGTGTTATTTACAGGCACAGAGTTAATGAGAAGAAAAGGAAAACGATTACAAATAGCACAAATCCATGGTAATATTTCATATCAAAATCAATCATTTTTAAGACTAGGCCATATTTGGTGTTTTGTCAGTCGAATTCTTTGTTATTGTCTATTTGCCACCTGAATGAGGTGAGAAGACGTTTTGAGTAATTTTTGTACTGCTTCAGTTCGGTGCATATATACCTTTGACCCCCGCCCCCCATGGAAACCATTTTGTTTTGTTATATGTCCTACAACATCTTCAAGGCAGAAGTGTTTATAGCTAAACAAAGTACAGGTGACTCTCGATAACTCGAAGTTCAAGGGACCATGATAAAACTTCGAGAAATCGAGAGTTCGAGAGATTGAAATTCGGAAATTGAAGGTCCGCCGGTATGGTTCAGATATTACAATAACCGGAAATGTTTACCAACAAGATCATATGATATCGTTTTGACATGTTATCCTTCATATTCGTCAGGTACTTTGATATCGAAATAAAAAACCTTATTTTGCATTAATAAAAACATTTCAAAGTTTGTGTATTTATTTGTTCTTTAATCATGCTTAGATAGGCATACAAAACCAAGTTCTGATGATGCTTTACTATCGCAAACTAAACAGAGCACAATGTTATGTCGCTTTACCCAAAACGAAAATTCTAACGAATGAGTAAAACAATGTTTTAGAGTAACTTTACACAAAAAGAACAAACTCAAGTAATTTAACAGTCTGTATATCTCTAAATTATGTATTAAATGTATTCTCTCGTCGTCATGTCAAAACAAATTATAGATTTTATTCATAGTCAGATTATATATAACTTTAATCATCACGAATCAAAACCCCAGTGCAAGGTGTACACTGACCAATTAGGCAATTAGATACTCAAGAGTGTCACCTCCACAAAGAAGCACCAGCGATGTTTCAACTATGTAAACACCCATCACCCCTCCGACATTCAAAACAATTCAGGTTAGGCCTAAGCCAAAATTATTACACAGTTGGGTATAACAGTGGGCATACGCTACCACCACTTCGAGAGATCGAGAGTGAAAAACAATGAAATGTGTTTTACGGGACCCAACTTCACTTCAAGAGATTGAACGTTCGAGAGATCGATAGTAAATTAGCTTTGTTATATAGGAGAAAAATAGGGACCATGATTTCACTTCGAGACACTGAGAACTTCTCGAGATTGAAGTTCGAGTCATCTCGAGTCACCTGTACTGTACGTAATATCAATATGGCAGGATTTTAAAAAATAATCTGATGTCTTTAAACTTTCCAGTTCTGAAAATTATTTGTACTTGTATACCAAAAACTTGCAACTTAATTTACACTACAAATAATTTCTGAGAATAATATCTACATCTACTTTTTATTAAAATTTTAAAATAGATTTTATTTATGCGTACATCTTTCAACAAGAGGCCCATGGGCCACATCGCTCACCTCAGTCACCTTGGCCCATATCTGAAGACTTTCCATATATATTTGCATGTAAAACCTTAGTCCCTATTATGGCCCAAATTATCCTTTGCAAACTTGAATTTACACTATGTCAGAAAGCTTTCATGTAAATGTCAACTTCTTTGGCCCAATGGTTCTTGAGAAGAAGATTTTTAAAGCTTTTTCCTATATTTGTATGTAAAATTTTGATCCCCTATTGTGGCCCCATCCAACCCCCGGAGCCCATGATTTGAACAAACTTGAATCTGCATTATGTCAGGAAGCTTTCATGTAAATCTCAGCTTTTCTGGCTTAGTGGTTCTTGAGAAGATTTTTAAAGTTTTTCCCTATATATTTGTATGTAAAACTTTGATCCCCCCTTGTGGCCCCACCCTACCACCGGCGGCCATGATTTGAACAAACTTGAATCTGCAATATGTCAGAAAGCTTTCAGGTAAATTTCAGCTCTTCTGGCCCAGTGGATCTTGAGAAGAAGATTTTTAAATGACCCCACCCTATTTTTGCATTTTTGTGATTATCTCCCCTTTGAAAGGGACATGGCTCTTCATTTGAACAAACTTGAAAGCCCTTCACCCAAGGATGCTTTTGGCCATGTTTGGTTGAAATTGGCCCAGTGGTTCTGGAGAAGAAGTCGAAAATGTGAAAAGTTTAACAGACAGACGGACAGACAGACAGACAAGTTGAAAATGTATGAAATACACTCCTAATCTAATTATTTCCGGTTTGTATCCATACAGAAAATATTACATGTACATTGTGCCATTTATTTTTATATATTCATATTTCTAACGTTTTCCTCTTTGATATCTTTCTATAATGGCCATTTCTACATGAACATCCTGCACTTGTAAACAATACATGAATGAATATAGTCTGTCTATTTCAATGGCCAGGAATTCCAACAGAAATTAAAGTAGAAATATAATAATTTGAAAATACATGTACGTGAGAACAATGAACATTGACAATTTAGTACTTCATGGAGTAGGTCAACATGAAGCATTGCAGTTCATACCCTCATGTATTTTTTAAATGAATTTATTTCTTAAGTACATGTGTAACAATTATACCACTTTAAACTAATAAGAAATACAAACCAGATTTGTGTAGGTTGCAATAGGAATTGGTTCAATTGGGAAAGTATCATCTAGACCTAATTTTCTTCTCATTTGCCTGCAAAGAAAGATGCATTACGTAGATTGAGTAGATAAACAAGAGGCCAACCGGCCTTATTGCTCACCTGAGTATTAATTAAATGTATCACTAGTCCAAAGGGCTATGAAATCTAGAAAATAGAAGATAAAAAAAATCCTCTTCTGAATATCTAAGCTATAAAATTCTAACACTCTGCCATTATTTTTACAAACTTGAATTTGTACTATTTATGTCAGGTAGCTTTCATGCAAATGTAAACTTTGACCCAATGGTTCTTGAGAAGATGTTTAAATGACCCCCCTCTAGATCTACTTTTGCATTTTTGTGATTATCTACCCTTTGTAAGGAGCATATGGCCTTTCATTTGAAAAAAAAAACCTGAAAGTCCTTCACCCAAGGATGTTTTGTGCCAAGCTTGGTTGAAATTGGCCCTGTGGTTCTGAAGAAGATGAAAGTGTGAAAAGTTTACGCCGACACCATTGACAGATAGCGGACAAATTTTGATGAAAAGCTCACTTGAGCCTTTGGCTCAGGTGAGTTAAAAAGTTTCAGTTTGAAAATTAGAGAATTTCATATTTAAGGTCGATTGATTGATTGATTGTATCTTGCTTAACGTCTCACTCCAGAATTTTTCACTCATGTGGAGACATCCCCTATAATGTAGAAATCCTAAGAATTATGAACACAGTTTATGAGGAAAGTCTGGCGGAGTGATAATAAAAATAACAGGCTATCATACAGTCTAAAAAGTTTATTTATAAAAATTACTATTTATATCTTTTACAGGCTGTCCAGCACCCTTGGACAAAAAATAAGGGCAAATTTTAGGGGTGAAATTTTAAAAAATTAGGGCTAAATTAGGGCTAAAATTAGGAATTTTTAACCAAATTGCGGAAGTTTTAATTATTTAAAAGGACTTACCTTGTCAAATTTGACAATAAAGAAACTCACATGACACACAAATAAGATGTAAGTACAGGAAGGGCGTATTCCAGTGTTCCATGGTCTCAGCTATTATTGGCTATAACCTAAAATCTCAACTCTTTATCACAAAGTCACAACCAATAAACAAGCTTGACACATGGATCCACAGGTCAACTGCCTTTCACTGCATCAGCATTATCTGAATAAGAACTGCAATCTACGTTAATAACACACATTTTGTATGAATGCATTTTGATTTTTCAAGACTGATAAAAAAGTAGGAATTGACATGAAAAATAAGGGCTTTTTTAGGATTTCCCCTTGAATTTTACATTTTTTAAGGAATTTTAGCAAAACTGAAAAAAATTAGGAATTTTAGGGCCGCTGGACAGCCTGCTTTTATTGACTTCAAGGGAGTAAGAGTTTTTTATTCGACTGTAAAATAAGCAAACAGTATATCCAAAGTTTTCAAGGATCATACATGCATGGCAAAAGGAATTTAAATGCGCGGCTTTTCACAAAATAAGTTTTTAATGGTAAATCAAATGTCTAAATTTGAGTGGTGGCCAGCATTAAGAGAATTTATGTACAAGAAATACGCAAGAATTTGCTGGGAATTTCGAAATCAGCAAATTTTGAGGGAACATTAACTTTCATGGGTATACCAATACTGAAGACTTTCACCATATACGTTGCGCAAAACAAAATATTGTTGGTGCATGTGTGCACACTCATGTGTGTGTGTAAATTTTAATGTCTTAAATTGAGATGTTTACACCTTTTCATATATGCATGCTTTAATGTGGACTAAGACCATGCAAGGATACATATTGCATAATACAATGGTCCAATCAGCAGATTTAGTACTTATTAATAAGTTATCATGCATATACTGTAAAATCACGTACCTCCACAAAAAGACAATTCCTGCACAAACTAGAACAAAACCAAACACTCCCCCAATAGCAATGCCTGCTATTGATCCATCAGGTAAATCTATTGAAATAAAAAACAAATATTTTTGAAAAAAATCAAAACAAAATACAGATCCAATAAGGTGGCTCACTACACCCAGAAATAGTTTCTCAAATCAGTACGAATTGATTTAATCATAAAAGATATGATGATATATAATAAGTATATGCCAAAAAGGCAGAAAATATGCAAATTTGGATAAAAACATGATTTTCAAAATAATTATTTCAATACATGTGAACAAGAGACTCTGGCGGATTTAAACACGAGATCTGCGGCTCAACAGCCCAATGCTTTAACCACTGAGCTACGATGTCAGACAAACGAATCAGTCGCTACAAATAATTTCACAAAACATTTAAATCGCAATCTTGTGACATAGTGTCATAAAGAGTTTAAGCTTTAGTGTAGTGAGCTACCTTAATTAATATGAACCCAAGGTATAAGCTTGCTGGGCAGTTTAAAATTTGTACAGTGCAGAATTATGTGTCAGTTTATAATGCAAGGAGTTCATCAAAATGAACTTGATCAATGAGATGAATGTAACAGGAAAGAATCACATATTTCAAAAGGACCATGGGCCACATCACTCACCTGAGGCATATTGGTCCAGCTGTCTTTCATTAGAAGATTTTTTACCCTCTTTTATCCCATGACAAATTGTAACCCAAGCCTAAGCTACAGGGGCTAAGCCCGTTTTGGGCCCGAACTAAATATTTATGGTATCATAGAGTTCGGGCCCAAAACGGGCTTAGCCCCTGTGGCCTAAGCCCTTGAGTTTATGATTTTGCCAACTTGAATCCACACAACACGAAGATGCTTGAAGATCAATGACTAACATGGCCTTGCTGTTCTGGAGAAGAATTTTTATAAGACCCCCCCCCCCCCCCCCCTATATTCATGTATATGTAACATTTCATTCCCGATTTTAGCCCCAACTTAACCCTAGGGTCCATGGAAAAAATTTCTTCACTTAACTTGACTATATATATTCAGCCACTATGATCTTGAATACAGCCCTGGTCATTCATTTGTATATCATACATAAGCTGTACCATCCATGCACTGCCAGGTTAAAAGTAGTATGAGCGATGAAAAAAAGTACTGTAAATACTAAAGAATATACTCCCTGCAAAACTATATAACCTCACGGGTTACTGATAAGGAAAAACTATATAACCTCACGGGTTACTAATGAGGGAAAACTATCTAACCTCATGGGTTACTGATGAGGGGGAAAACTATCTAACCTCACGGGTTACTGATGAGGGGGAAAACTATCTAACCTCATGGGTTACTGATGAGGAAAAACTATATATAACCTCATCGGTCACCAATGAGGAAACACTATATCTAAGCTCATGGGTTACTGATGAGGGGGAAAACTATCTAACCTCATTGGTTACTGATGAGGAAAAACTATATATAACCTCATCGGTCACCAATGAGGAAACACTATCTAACCTCACAAGTCACTGATGAGGAGAAAGTAGGTCAGATGCAGCATCAACTAGTAGGTATTGTTTTTTAACAAAAAAAAACCCAGATGTCTCCCCTTCAAAGTTTGATTGTTTAATAACCGGGGCAACAATAATGAATGCAAGCGTTTTAATGTCTGCTTTCCAAGGAATGGGTCAAGGTAACAAAATTTGGTACAGTACATCTTGTCTTAAATCTGCCTTCCACGTTGTAAGTTTGAAAACCTAATGTCAAAGGGTTCTCAGGTTATGGTCTGGACTATACTTTGATGTAAAAGAGTGACCTTGACAATGTAAGTAGGTCAAGGTAAAAAAATGTTGGTGATGTGCACCCCCTCCTCAATATTGCCTTTCCATATTACAAGTTTGCAGTCTTGATGTCAAACAAATCTTAGTTATGAAATCATCAAGTTTTTTTTTAAACATGACATTGAATGAAGAAATGGGTCAAGGTCAAAAATGTTGGTATAGTACATCTTGTCTTAATGACCGCTTTCCATGTTGCAAGTTTGAAACCCTAATGTCAAAGGGTTCTCAGGCTATGGTCTTGACTATACTTTGATGTAAAGAGTGACCTTGAATGAAGAAATGAGTCAAGGTCAAAGATTTTGGTACAGTACATCTTGTCTTAATATCTGCTTTCTAAGTTGCAAGATTGAAATCCTAATGTCAAATAGTTCTCAGGTTATAGTCTTGATGTAAAAGAGTGACCTTGACACTGTAAGTGGATGAAGGTCAAAAATGTTTGTGATGTGCACCCCTCTTCCATATAACCTTTCCATATTCCAAGTTTAAAGTTTTAATGTCAAACGGTTGTCAAGTCAGCTTTTGGCTTGGACTATATTTTGACCCAAAAAAATTGACCTTGACTTTATAAATGGGTCAAGGTTAAAAATTTTGGTGGAATTCCCCCTTTCCTCATTCCCCCTTCTCACATTCTAAGTTTGAAGTCTTAATGTCAAAGCATTCTAAAGTTATGGTCAACATGTTTTTTCTTAATTTGACCTTGAATGAAGAAAGGGGTCAAGGTCAAAAATTTGGTGCACTTTTCCATATCATCTCTACATATTCCAAGTTTGAAGTTTTAATGTCAAACAGTTGTCATGTCAGGTTTTGGTCTGGACTATATTTTGACCAAAAAAATTGACCTTGACTTTATAAATGGGTCAAGGTAAAAAATTTTGGTGGAATTCCCCCTTTCCTCATTCCCCCTTATCATATTCTAAGTTTGAAGTCTTAATGTCAAAGGGTTCTACAGTTATGGTCTATTCATGTTTTTCTTAATTTGACCTTGAATGAAGAAAGGGGTCAAGGTCAAAAAATTTGGTGGAATTCCCCCTTTCCTCATTCCCCTTTCTCATATTCTAAGTTTGAAGTTTTAATGTCAAAGGGTTCTAAAGTTATGGTCTATTCATGTTTTTCTTAATTTGACCTTGAATGAAGGGGTCAAGGTCAAAAATTTTGGTGCAGTGCACCTTGTATCTATGTCCTCTTGCCACGTTCCAAGTTTGAAATCGTAATGTCAAAGGGTTCTCAGCTATTAGCCTGGACTATATGTTGACGTAAAAGATTGACCTTGACTTTATAAGTGGGTGAAGGTCAAAGGTTTTGGGGGCGGACACCCCTCCTCCATACCATCTCCTTATGTTCCAAGTTTGAAGTCAAAGGGTTCTCTAGTTAGGGCCGGGACAAAATTTGGTTGAAGGGGAGACATAATATCACGAACTGGTAATGTGAAACTAAAGACATAGTTAGGAAAACAGAAATCTCCTGCACATTGGATCTGCATCACAAATTATAACATGGCCACTAATCTAAAATTAAAAATTTTCATCAGATTGATTGATTGTATATTGTTTAATGTCCCTCTCAAGAATTTTTCACTCATTTGGAGATGTCACCACTGCTGGTGAAGGGCTGCAAATTTAGGCCTATACACAGTGCTTATAGCCTTTGAGCAGGGAGGGATCTTTATCGTGCCACACCTGCTGTGACATGGGACCTCGGTTTTGCAGTCTCATCCGAAACACCGCCCCAATTAGTCTCCTCTTACAACAAACAAGGCGTACTGAGGACCTATTCTGGGTCCCCTCGGGACAAAGTGGCAGAGACATGAATGGTTGCATAGATTCATACAGAAGCTTTCATTACTATGGAATGGGTCTGCTTTTTAAAAAAAAAATACAACAGCATAACCTATAGTCATTAATTCAGAAGATATAGTTCCAAATCATGAGAGGTCGATACCTTACTCATGCGAGTTTAAATCATGTAGGATTATTATAGTCCTCCTTGTAAATGGGCAATTAAACAAGATGCCCACAGGCCTTATTGTTCATCTAAGTATTAGTTTAAAGTATCACTATATAGCCCAAATGGCTATGAAATAGATATAGTTTACCTGTTCTGCATATCTTAAGCTAAATTCTAATATTCAACAGGAGTATATAAACAAGATATGTTCTTCAAATGACCCTGAAAGTGCCCATACTAATAAAAAAAACTCTACATAATGCATCTTTTATTAACACTGTATGACTATTTTGGTTCTGTCCTGGAGTCAGAACTATGGGGTTGTGAAATCAGCTTTAGTACATTCCTTTCTGATTTTCCTTATATGCATTTAGTTTTTATACAGTATCAGCAAATTTACAGAAGTTTTCTAATGATACAAACAATTACTACTACTATAATAATTTTGGCCCCTCCCTGGAACTAAAACCTCTGCCCCTACGATCATGAAATTTGCAAATTTGGTAAAGGCTTCCTGCTTCTTCTAAAAATCTGATTTACTTTCAATTGCATGAGTATCAATAGCATTAAAGAAGATATTATCTAGCAAATATTCTACACATCAACACTATATACCAAGTTTGGTCCCACCGCTACTTTGGGGATCATAAAAACAATTTCGGCAGATGCATTTCTACTCTACATGACTATATGCATTTACTTTTTCTTACGGATGTGAAGTTCTAAAGATTTTTGAAAATTTGTCATTTTTGATAGTTTTTGCCCTTCCCCTAAGGGCCTAGTGTACAGGAGTCCTGAAATTTAAAGTTATGTCCCCCTTGCCATAAAGATGCTTCATACCAAATTTGAAAAGAATTAGAATGGTAGTGACTTTGACCTTTAAACCCCCAAATCCATAGGGTTCTTCCTCTCATGATCACAAAGGTGTCAAATTAATCAAGTAAAACATGTGGCCTTGAGAGCATCTACAAACTCTTTCTATAATGCCCCATAGTGACCTTGACCTTTGATCCCAAATCAATAGGGTTCTTCCACTCTTGATAGCAGAACTACATGTGAAGTATCAAATCAATACGGTATTGAGCAAGAAATGTTGCCTGTTGAGTATTTACAAGGTCAGTGTTACACACATGCACACTCCCACACATGAATGCACATACAGACGTACATGAAATGTCAGCTGTAGAAGGTCACATGATCAACACACACACACATGAATGGTCCATTTCGCAATGAATTGTGAGGGGATAATAATGACTAAAACAAATGTATATATTGATGCATAATCAAAATTGTAACAAGAGGTCCATGGGCCACATCACTCACCTGAGTTACCTTGGTCCATATTTAAAGATTTTCCCTGTATATTTGCATGTAAAACTTTTATCCCTATTGTGGCCCCAACCTACAGGGGCCATGATTTTAACAAACTTGAATTTGCACAATGTCAGCAGGCTTTCAGTTAAATCTGTATTTTCCTGGCCCAGTCGTTCTTGAGAATTTTTTTAAAGATTTTCTCTATGTATTCACAAGTAAAACTTTGATCCCTATTGTGGCCCCAAACCTACCCCTGGGGGCCATGATTTTAACACACTTGAATCTGCACTATGTCTGGAAGCTTTTAGGTAAATTTGCATTTTCCTAGCCCAGTGGTTCTTGAGAAGATTTTCCCTATTCAGTGAAACTTCTCTAAACCGGCCAGCTCTCGGACCAAAAAAAATGGCCGGTTTAGAGGGGTGGCCGGTATACCGAGAATTTAGCATTTAGAGACATTTCAGCTCAATTTTTATTAGATATTTCATTGACATACCACAAACCATATAATATGGTGTTCAAGGACTATTATTTCACTATTGGAAATAAAACAAAATAATTTACTAACATGTTTATTTTCAATTTATAGCACTAAAACTAATTAAACATGAATAAACATGTTTACATTGACATGCATAAATAATGGAAAACATTCCGTTTAAATGAAACTGCATTTGATATATGTATAGAAATCTGTAGACTAGCAGCACTTATGTAGAATTTCGGTTTAAGTATGTTTTAATAAACAAAACAAACACATAGCCATTTGATTGCTACAATTAATACACAGAGTAGGTACTTCTCACTTTGATATGGGGATCTATGATCAATTATCGGTGGTGATCAACCTAGTCCGCTAGTACCTACAGGTAATTATATTACTAGAAATAGTCTTGCTGCAATCATCTAATTCTAAATAAAAATTTATAACAGGATACATAAAGATAACATGGAGGCCTATCATTGGAATTCCTCTTACCTATAAAAACTGTTTACGTCCATTGCTTATATCGTTAACAAATTTGTTTTCACGTTTTTGAAAAGTACAGTAATAAATATATAATTTTAATTTTGATGTTTCTTAGGAATTTTAAGTCTATGGAAAAACCCCCAAAATCATTTATCTATTGAAAATTATCATTAACAGTCATGGGTTTGTTGTTTATTAACTACCGCTTATATCCATGGTGCAACAATATGGCGTATTGATTGTATTCATTCAATATGTGCATATCTGTTTATAACATTTCCTACAGAAATTTGAAAGGGTCACTTGGATTAGCCAAGCACCAATTAATACCCTGGACAGCACAGGTAAACTATAGAACTTATAGAGGCCATTTGTGTTTTTCACACCTACAGTTGATAATTTCCCACCTGGCCAGTAGGACAGTCATTTTTCACACCTGGCCAGTCTTAATCACCCCTCTGGCCAAAATTTTGTAGTCTTCAAATAGTGGCCTGTATTATAAGGGTAAATTACACATGTTTGTTAACAATCGTACTTTAAAAAGTGGCCGATGTCCGGTTTTCAGGGGTGGCCAGTTTTGTGAGACTTTCTTTGTAAGGAAATGTTAAGGTTTCTGCCGGGACTTTGAAAATCGGCCGATATTCAGGGAGAACTGGTTTTCTGAGGGGCCGGTTTGGAGAAGTTTCACTGTATATTCGCTTGTAAAACTCTGATCCCCTATTGTGGCTGCAACCTACATCCAGGGGTCATGGGTTTAACACACTTTAATCTGCACTATGTCAGGAAGCTTCATGTACATTTCAGTGCTTCTGACACTGTGGTTCTTGAGAAGAAGATTTTTAAATGACCCCCACCTTATTTTTGCATTTTTATGATTATCTTTCCTTTGAAAGGGGCATGGCCCTTCATTTGAATAGACTTGAAAGCCCCTCAACCAAGGTCAAGTTTGGTTGAAATTGGCCCAGTAGTTCTGGAGAAGAGTTTACAGATGGACGGACGGACAACAGGTGATCAGAAAAGCTCACTTGAGCTTTCAGCTAAAAACTGTACTGATTAAGAGGTTTAAATTTTAATTTTTTGTGTTTGCAATCAAACCATATTGTTATTCATAAGAACTACATTGGTCCATAACTTAATATGAAATGCCACAAGAATTTAACACTTACAAATGTAGTTTATCTGACACTTTTACCATGGTAATTTTTCTTTGTTTGAGCAGATTCATTAAGAAGTAATATTGAAAACAAATTAAGTTTTTGACCCTGACTGTTTCAACATCATCCACAAATCCTGTGTGGTCCTGTTTAGAATAGGTCCTCAGTACCCCTTGCTAGCAGCTAGCCAAACTCAGGCGACTAAATGGGGCGGTCCCTCGAATAAGACCGGAGAAACCCTGCCCCATGTCACAGCAGGTGTGGTACGATAAAGATCCCTCCCTGCTAAAAGACCGTAAGCACCGAACACAGGCCTAAATTTTGCATCCCTTCACCAGCAATGGTGACGTCTTCATATGAGCGAAAAATTCTCGAGGGACGTTGTTAATCAATCAAATCCTCCTCCACTAAACACTACATGTAGGTTAGATAGGGCTGATTTCATTACCGTATATATTATACTCGCCTATAAGTTGGTTCGCCTATAAGTCGGTTGTATAGTTTATAGGTTATTTTGGAGAGAATTGCCATTGACCCATTTATAAGTCGGTCTAACTTTTTTCAAGAATCTGTTGCTAATTTCAAATCAATGCTCAAATGTTTTTACCTGTGTTTCAAATAATATTTGGAGAAATGTGCCGATATTTGATATTTTTTTCTTGACAAATCAATTTTATATCAGTACTCTTATGTATTTATCTATGTTCCATAATGTTTTGGGATATGACATCGATATTTCATTATTTATTCTCAACAAATTAAACAATTACTATTTTGTTTATTTCGTACATGTTTTCGTTGTTTGAAAAATACTAGGCTATACATTACGCCGCCCAGAAAAATACTTATCTTCTTAGGACACTCCTAAAAGTCTGACAGAGTTTTGGACCAAAATTTAACTCCAAAAAATCCGACCTATAGGCGAGTATATACGGTAAGCAATTAAATGGATTGAAGAGGAAACTTTTGTCCATTCTATAACTTTTGTACAAAGAATGCTAATTTGTATATCCAATACAGAGATCAATAAGGCCAATGTGCAACAAGAGGTCCATGGGCCTTAACAGTCACCTGGTTAACATACAACAACCCTTCAGTTTAAAGATACAATGTGTTTAAATAAAATTTTTTTAAAATGAACATACCATAGAACGGGTTTATTCCGCGGGTCGAAAATTTGGCGATTTTCTGGCTGAAAGGTATGCTAATAATTTTAGCGGAATAAATTTTGGTGGACAGGGAATACTTTTCTCTCTTTAAAATACTGAAGCCACAAATGAGTGCATATTTAGCGATTAAAATTTTGGCAGAAAGCTATCTAACCAATAAAATAAGCCAAAATTATAATCCTGCAGAAAAAACCCCGCTATACGGTAAATTGCCCTTCAACTTTCATTACACATAAGTAGAAGTAAAGATGATTTTTATAATATAACCCATTTGGGCCTCACCCTAAAGCTTGGCTTGGATTTTTCGAAAAAATCTCAAAACTTAAATTTGGAGTTTTCTGTTATTTGAGCAGTCAAAATTTGAGTAAAACCTCAGATTAAGTCCAAGTTTCGACTTGCGTTACTTTCGAGAAATACAGGTCTGAACCAAAGGTTGTGTTCAAGATCATAGCAACTAGCCTAAGGGCTAGGTATGGTGGCTGATTTGTGCCTTTTAACAAATTATCATTTTGTTATTGTGAGGCAAAAAGACAACAAAACATTTAGTGACTTTTTGTCCCAAAATAACAACAAAATGATAATAAATTACTTTTTACCTCAAAATAAAGAAAAGGCGACAAATTGTAAAATGGCACAAATCAGCAACCATACCTATCCCCTAGGCTAGCCACTACGATCATGAACACTGCGCGGCCTACCTGGTCTAGGTTTTTGGTAGGAAACTAAATAGTTTTGATAAATAAAGTAAAATACACTTATTGTGAAGTGATGGGGGTGAGTAATTTTGATTCAGTAAAAACAATTCGTTATATTTAATAAGTATATTATTATGTAAGGACAGGATTTGAGCTGAAAATTTTCAAATTCTATTTTTTCCAATTTCATTGTTTACAATGCTTAACTAAATTATTTCTAATGGTCAATCAAAATTTTAATAATTAAAACAAGCCTTGTACCATTTTTTTTAATTTACATATAGAATGCTTTAATAGAAAATAGCATTTTAAAAACAAAATGAGAATGCATGTGCCAACTCTAGAAACTATTCAATTGGGTTCAGAATTAATTTGTAACTTGAAAAAATCTGCTTTAAAAGTACATTTAACATATATAAACAAAAAAAACATGGTACAATTAATTTTTCCTGACGATTAGAAATACCTTAGTAAAGCATTCTAAACATTAATAAATGGAAAAATAAAATTTTCAGCTCATTTGTGTCCATACCCCTTTAAAACTACAGGGAATGAAAATCACTTAACTGTAACCATATTTTACACAATATTTCAATATTTCCTCACAATGCACAAAGTAAAAAAATTAAATTTTAAGATCAATTAGTTCACAATTTTGTTAGATAATTTATATCTCTTCCTTATCACCATGTACCCAGTAAGATGTTTGATGTCTAGGGCCCTGTTTTACAAAAGAACTTAGGGCTAAGACCAAAAATGTAAACATTGTTCTAAAAACTCATCAAAATAATTTTGTGAGATTATACTTGCACAAAATTACACAACTAAATTCTTCTTATTCACATTAAAATCACAATTTAATCAATGTAAAGCATAAAATAAATTGCAAAATAAGATTTTAGTGTTAGTCGTAAGTTCTTTTCTAAAATGTGGTCCGGGGTCATGCAAGAAGATTTTTAATTAAGAAATATTCAATACTTGAGCCAATGTGAGCAAGAGAGCCCCTGATACAGGGGTCATGAATTTCATAAACTTAAGGAGGTACTCTACATCGTCATAATGGCTGACTTCCTTTTAAAACATGGATGAAAATATAAATATCAGCAGTATTTGTCTATTCATTTCAAAAAGTATCTCGCCAAGATGAGTAGCTCAGTAGTTTAGCATGTTGACTGCTGAACTGCAGATCATGTGTTTGATTCCAGCAGGGATTTTAAATTTTTTCCAGATTGCTTTCAACTAAAACTGCATTTTTTGACTAAATAAAGTAAATATGAAAGTTCTCAATATCAAAATATTGTTGTACATATCCTCCACTTTTCATCCACAGCAAATTTCTCTGGTGTAGCATACCTCCTTAACATCCAAGCACGAGAGCCCTACACACAAGGGTCATGAATTTTACAAATTTGGTAAATGTTTCTCTTATAATTTTTCTACGTGCTAGATTGTACTGTTTGATGTCCAGCAGGTGTTAAGAATTAAAAAAAAATGCATTTTCAAAAAATGAATCATAAAGCATACCCTAACACTTGAAAAACCCTGACCCAGAGGTCATGAATGTCACAAATTTGGTAGAGACTTCCTTGCTAATCATGACTATAAACTAAGTACATGTATCTGATTGATGTTTGTAAGAAGATATTTTTAATTGCATCATTTTCCATTGTTTTGACCCCACCCTTGAGGCCACTGTGGTACAGTGACCATGAAATTTACAATTTCAGTTCTCCTTACCCCGAAGATTTCTGTACCAAATTTGATGAAAAATGGTCAAGCACTTACTGAGCAATTTGAAAAGATAAGACAGAGCACATGCAACAGCAAACTTTCTAAAAACTTTTATTTTTAAACTATAAATTTCAAACGTCTTCCTCAATGAAAGTAAACAATTGTCGGCAGAGATGATGATAAGGATCTTTATTATATAAACAGGAGATCCGATAATTATACAATAATTATTATAAATAGGAGATATCAAATAATCATTTACGAACAGGTCAAATAATCACAATTATATCAACAGGAATTCAACTAATCGAATAATTTTCCACCCTGAAAAAGAAAGAGTGGTCTATTGTAAATGAAAGTTATCAAATTAAATATGATTTCTTTGTTAAAACTTTGCATTAATTACTTTCCAAATAAACTCAATGACTAGGCCTCTTGTTTTCTTTTTTGACTGTACATACTGATACACGTGGGATGATTTTCAAACAAATACTCTTTTCGATCCCTGAGAGCATGTGCACATTAAATTGAATATCAATGATGAATTCATTGAATGAAGGATGAGTAATCAATAAGAACTTAGGTACAAAAGAGAATCATGCAATATCGAATTGTGACAAACAGGTTATAAGCTTTTCATGCAGCATAATGAAAATGTTGCAATCAACAAATATTAATATAGCGAATACATGTTGACAAGTTTCCTTACCATTGTTAGTAGGGGATCCAATCTTCATTTCACTTTTTGGTCCCTCCCGCGTCAGTGAGAGGGCTCTGACCGACACTCCGTATCTAACATCTGCTACGAGGTTTCTGATAGTGTACTGGGTGTTACTGTCTACTGGAACATCCACGGAAATTTCATCACCTACAACGTATCCGTATCTCAGTTAATAAAATGTTTCCATGAGACTTTACAAACTTACTTTATGATGGAAGTCTGTATCTGTAACTTTAAACAAGAGCTCTACAGAGTACAGAATTGTATCACAACAAAGCATATTAAAAGAAAGAACCCTATCATACAAATAAAATCAGAATACCAGAAATATTGGCTAAATAAAAGAGATGTACGTGGCTTAAATTTCGTATGCACGGCTAATCAAATGCAGGAACACCTACATAATTGGGCAAGTGTATACATCCTTCCATAACTATGAAATAAACAAGAAATTATATCTCTTGATATCTATTTATGAATGTGACCTCTCTAAATATGAATTTGACCTCCCTATATACGAATTTGATCTCCATACATATGAATTTTATCCCCCTAGATATGAATTGGACCTCTCTAGATATGAATTTGACCTCCCTAAATTTGATCTCCCTAGACATGAATTGGACCTTTCTAAATATGAATTTGACCTCCCTAGATATGAATTTGATCTCCCTAGACACGAATTGGACCTCTCTAGATATAAATTTAACCTCTATAGACATGAATTGGACCTCCCTAAACATGAATTGGACCTCCCTAGATATGAATTTGACCTCTTTAGATATGAATGTGACCTCTTTAGATATGAATGTGACCTCTCTAGATATGAATTTGACCTCCCTAGATATGAATTTGACCTCCCTAGATATAAATTTGACCTCTATAGATATGAATATAACCTTGACCTTTCTTGAAGTGCAACTGTCACTAAACAATTATGAACAGCAGTTATGAAATTTTTATCTGCCCAAGTTACAGCTGTTCACAGACAAACAAACAGACAGACAAAAGAGGATACAATTCTTTTCCTGTTTAGAGTGTAAGTGAACACTTCAACATGTAAGTTTTAAAACACTTCAACATATTAGTTTACACTTCAACATGTAAGTTAATACTTAATTCTTCAACAAACTTGTTAATACATGTACTTCAACAAGTCAATTAATAATTCAACTTGTTTGTTAATTAATACTTTCATATACTAGTTGAAATTTGAACATACTATTTCTCATAATCACTTTTTGGAAATCATTATTTTCATACCAGAACAGGCCTTTGATTGTAGCCGACAGTATGTTATCCGATATAGGTGAATATAGGCATTATTTGGAGCTGTCTGGTCACAGTTGATGGGGGACCAGTTTACTGTCAGGCTATTCTCAGGAGGGTCAGGGAGGAAGGACACCGTCTGTATAGGCGGGGGATCTGAAATGTTGAAAGTCTCAAAGATATAATCATAAACTTTACATGACATTCAATGGCTGCACAATATTGTGAAAATAAACACCAGAAGAAAAAAAGAAAGCGTAGCACTACACCAGCGGAACAGTCGATGAACAGTGAATGGAACGTTTTGTTGCAAGAACGAAACACTTCTTATAAAGAACGGAACAATTGAGTCGAGAATGAGAATGAACAAGTCGAAAATGAGAATGGAATGTTTTGGGTTGAGGGGGAATTGAATGGTTTGGCCTTCATTTCATATTCTTCTATTCATCTTATGGCACTTTTAACATGTACACATGAGAGAGAGATAGAATGTGATTGAATACATTCACTGAATCCTTCCCAAAATTTTTCAAATTTGTTTATTTAAGAAATGAATATCACTTTTGAGCTGTTCATGGTCATTATGAACGGATTTGGATTTGAGGTCAATTCTGTGAATCGCATTAGCGATTCACAGAGAATTTGCCTCAAATCCACGTCCGTTCATATTGACCATGAACAGCTCAAAATTGATGTTCATTTCTTATATTTATATTCATTTACTAAATCATCGTTTGTTTACATTGCTTGTGTAAGTCAGGAAATATTTTGTTGCATAAAACGATATCCTAAGATCCACCTATGTCACAGTCGTATTGTGACGTACATCAAAACATAGACATGACATAACACTTCGTCTTACCCTGCCTTTTATCAACATTGCAAGGTGCATTGTATTTTGGATCTAGGAGACCACAAGATTGGGATGATAATCCACGTAATTTCACAATCTTAATCCGAGGTGTGACTTTGCGAGATCTTTGTAACACATGTATTTTTTCAAATCATTATGATCTCTCAGTCATGTGCTTTAAACTGATTCATAATTCGTTCATAGTCAATATGAACGGATGGTGCTGCATGCTGAAACTGGTTGGTTCATAGAGGAAAATGTGATTTGTAATATAAATATATGAAAATGTTATTATTTTTTTAAACCGGTGATGAAAACAAAATATGTACAATTAGTGTAAAAGTTGACATGAAAACATCTCTATACATGTCATTCATACAAAACAACTTTTTATCAAATAATTCTCCTGAGCCCTTTTTAAGTCCAATTATGTGCATCTGTCTTTGAAGAAGTTAAGATTTTACTCTCAAAATTCTACCACTAAACATGTTTTCTTAGTTCAAAAGGAATGAAAATAAAGCAATCCATCAACTGTTTCTCTTGGTTCTCTTTAAAACTTTCAACTCCGAGTGTTTTTAAATGAATTGTAGTGTTGCATGTAAACAGTTTTACTACCCCCAGTGTAAATGCATGAATTCTGAAATTTAAGTAATTTAATGACTGATTGGTGGATTTATTTGGAATTATTGAAAAAAGTGGAAAGTATTAAGCAAATCTTCTGACGGACCACTGTAACACCGTACCTGAAGCCTATTCAGCAGAGCATGCGCCCACGAACATTCCCAATAAAATCCTTTGGTGCTAGAGGCGAGAACTCGCGTGCGCCCACTCTGCTGAACAGACTTATCAATTAGACACTGCACAACTTTGACATCTTTTTAAATCAACATTATTTCGACTCTCCAGTGTAATGGTTTATTTTGAGGTAGGTCTTATCTGCATATAAATTATCTGCGATACTTTCAGGTTTTGATGATATGTGTTTTGATGTGTAAATATATCAAAGACAAGGCCACAATCAAAACTAATTAGTGTAAGAACTAATAGTGCAGTCCTGTATATATAATTTTAAGGATATCATTACCTGCATCTTTAACATATCTGCATTTATCCTGCCATTTAATACCACTACTAACACTCCTCTTGTTGAGGACAGCCACACCAATGATGACATTGTCGATGACTCCACCAACATCAATTGCATATATGACGGTGTGGTTCATGTAATTGATTCTCCTCAGCAAACGTACTTCATCCTAGTAGGAAAAAAACTTTTTTTAGACCTGAAATTTGATGCTTTTAGGCAAAAGGCAATGTTTTGGTCTAAAGATATGAAAAATCAATATATTGTTTTCATTTTATATGATCAGAAAGGAAGCCAATAATAAATCAAAGTTTATTCTCAGTTTCGTTTACGGAAAAAAAATGATAATACCATACAACAGTTGTCGTACATCGCTGGTAAGCCACAGTTGATTTCGCTATCTCGTACCAATCAGATCGCAAAATTCAACACCCCGACGAGTGAATTTTTTTGGCATCGTATCCACTGAGGTAAGGGATAACGAGATCGACTGTGGGGTTACCGACGATGTTGTCATAAAGAAAATGACTTTCAATATGCCACCAGAGGGCGTAGTACCAAGCTTTTACTAGTCTGAGTCAGACTTGCCTTTGTGTCGAGTCCTGGCCTCAAGACCATAAACTGAGAAATAGACTTAAGTCTAAATTTCAAATCCAGCTAACATTTTAAAATAATTTTCATCAACAAATAAAATTTTTAGTATATGTTTGCATTTGAATTTTATATAATCTTGCAGATTTTTTAAACATTTGTGCTACATAAATTTTGACTTAAGTCTATTCTCAGTTTATGGTCTTGGAGCTTGATTTTAAAATCAGGGTGGTAGATGACAGAATGCAATTCTGCCATTAAAAGATAAGTTAAACACTACCAGCATTATTATGAACTGACTGTACCTTCTTTTGATTGGTCTTCTACTGTCCAATTTGAGATCAAAACAGTGGAGGCAATAAGGTATTAATTTTCCTCCAATATCACAGCAAAATTTTTTGTTGGACTCATTAACTTTAAGAATCTTAATATGGATGACCTTTCCAATGTTTTGAATTTCTGTATTGCTGTGGGATCATTTAAATCCTTAAGAATCAAATTCATTGTGGCGATTTTATTGTTTCATTGGGACTTAATTTTGTTTTTATGTTTTCTATACATTGAAAAATTGTATACATTGTGCATGTTGTTGTAGTTTGAATTTACCAACAAAATCCACAAAATCTAATGATTCCACCCTGTTTCTCTGACAGTCTGAATGAAGTACAGCTACATGTGTATCAAGATTATCTAATGATTACACCCTGTTTCTCTGACAGTCTGAATGAAGTAAGGCTACACCTGTATCAAGATTATCTATGTACCTGACATCTGGACACAGCCGGGTATACTTTACACCAAACTACATCAACGCCCATAACTGTCTTCCGCTTGACCCCGAACCAAGACAACTGGACCTCAGAGTCACTCATCTTTTCCATTATAACTCTGCTGGGAGGAATGACCTCTGGAAAGAAAACGAACATGACATCAGGCCTGGAGAACGAAACACGGACACTCGTAACCTGGTAAACAACTAGAGAAGTCATAACAAGACCAATATTCCCCGTTGCGCTTATTCAAAACTTGGTTTACATAAATTATCATTTTCTCTAAATGGCGATAACCACATGGCCTTGCTTTGGAGTCCTGACATGTCATTATTAGTTTTTGGGTTTTTTTAAAAGCGTCCTCTGTGCCCTACAGAACTTCTATTTCCCTGAAAAAGTTATGACCCTGAACAAAAATTCAAACATTTTTAACAGTCACTTTGAAGAGCTTCTATTGATGCTCTAGCTACAGAGCAGAGTAGGTGTTCTACAGAGAAGAGCAAGGATGCCTAAACAAAATAACAACTTAATTTGTGGAAGGAATAGTTCATACACTGACATACCAGTCAAAGACAAAAGTGGAAAGTTACATAAGGCAGTATGGAAATTCCTGTTATCACTGCTGTGTTGCAGTTATTCAAGTTGCCTTTCTTCGATATTTTGTTGATGATTCCATAGTTACAAAATGGTGGCATGTTAGGAAGAGGTGTAGTGTGAACATTGTTTTTACTTATGTTTTGTCCAATGGAATCCAGGTTAGAATAGGTCTTCATTACCCCTTGGCTTGTTGCAAGAGGCAACTAAATCGGGTGAACTTTTGGATGACTGCAAATACCAGAGGGATTGGACACCAGAGGGAAAATGGAAGAGAGAAGGACCCAAACGGTCACCTGGCTATGAAGAGCGGAGGCCAAAATAAAACAACAGAAGAGAAGTTGGGATATAGTACTGTCCTCAGAAGCTAGTCAAATACAGACAGGGATGGAGAGACCTTGTTTAATCCCTGTAAGCCAAAGGCATCTTGGGCAGTAAGTATCATGAATATAGCCTTGGTTCAGAGTACTGAAACATGACGGAGGCAACGTTTCTGCCCAGTGTGAGCTTCTGTTTCTCCAGCATAAAGTCCAGCAGTTTTTTTTCCTTATATAACTGACACCGATAAACGGTACCATTCTCAATGCCAAAAACCGTTTTCGAGACTAAAAATTCCCAATTCACTTGCCGAAAAATAGACCGCTGACATCGTAATTTACTTAGTCTGAAACGTGTTAACTAAAATGTTCACTTCCGGTATTAAAGTGAAAGTACAGATCATGGCAGTGCGCGTGTTTTGTAGAGCTCTGATGATTCCTTATGCATCACAACAGCAAATATTACCGTAAAAAAGTTTGTAAAGAGATGAATACTTATTGTTTTGTTCTCTTTTTTTCTTTTCTTTTAGTTGAAATCATTTGCCTATACATTGGTATAAAATTCCCAATTTGTTCGATTTTGACACTATTGGGAATGGGTACCGGGTACCAGTACCAGTGGGTAGAAAAAAACCGCTGAAGTCATAGTCTGAACAAACAGTGGGAGATAGATGGGTAGACAGACAGATGTATTCCTATATAACAACCAAAATACTTTGTTTGCATTAGTTGAAATCAAAGATTCAGGCCTGACTCGATACTTATCTAACCCTACAACACAGGAAGCAGAAAAATGTATTAGTGTTGACACAAAACATTTGCTTTAAAAAACTGAGTAACATTCACAAGAACTCTTACCTCCATGAGCAGGTATATAGAAGGAAGAATTTGGTGAACATCCCTTTGGATTACAGCCTTTCACAGTGACAATGCTATCCACACACGGTAGTCCATTTATAGACCACGAAGATACATTTGGAGGCACTTCCTTTCCCTCAGCAGCAGTACCAGGGGACACAACATAATGTGTCAGAGGTCCATTTTGAAACTTCTCGGGAATTCTCTACAATAAATGTACAATACTTTATTAACTGTGATGACAAATGGTTTCATTAAATCTGATGCTCTTTTAAATAAGTGGGTCTCAGATTTTACTTTGTTGTAAGCTGTTTCATTATAGTCAATTCCATTGTGAACATAATTTTTAACAAAGAGAAAGGAAGAAAATTACTCAGAACCTAAAATCATTTTGATGCATGTGTCACTTCGTTGTACCAAATGCCATATTAATTAAATGGAGATAAAAGAATAGGCAATTGTCCATCAAATCACACATTACCAAAACCTTTTATGTTGGAAACAAATTTGAAATTTCATGATCATGAAAATCATCGAAACCACCATGTATGCAGTGTGGTTACCTCAAATATAAACTGAACAGTAGACAAAGAATTACCTCCCAGTACACAGTTACGATGCGCTTTCCAGTATTACAATCCTCCGAGAAATACCCGCTAGGCAGCACACGCGGTGCACGAGCTGGGGCTACAAAAAATGCAGGTCTTGATTTAAAACGGTAACAAAGTGTAAATAATGAAATAGATCAAGCATTTAAGGCATGCAGCATATCATTATTCATTGTTTTTATCTATCAAGGATAAATTGTTGATAAACATTTTGTGACATCTTTCTCTCTATCACAAGTATCAAAGTTAGTTTCCTGGAGATCAGTTTTAAAAAATCCCCTCCTTTAAAACAGACCTACAATTTCGATATATTGTACATTGAATTGCATATGGTTACTTTTAACAATGGGAATACCGAATATCAGTTTTTGCTGTACCATCTTTTTTCAGCGAATCATAGCCTAAAACAGTACATGTATATCAAATAAACGTGAATCAAATTTTCACTATTTCAAAGTCATAGCAAAAATATAATTCACCATTATTTAAACTGTGAAATGATTTTACACAATTTCTGGATTACTGTCGCAATTAAAATCAAATCTACATATGGATGATATTCCTGCTTCTCTGAATCCATCTCTGACGATTTCAGGTTTTGTTCAAATGTAATCATAGAGCTTGTCAGCTATTTCTCTCCAAGTGGCTTCATCCATGTGAGAGATACATTGTATGTCAACCTTCACCTTGTCAATTTTGGAAAGACGTGCTCAGTTAATCACACACCTGTGCTGCATATCATTTTTCAAAAACAATTTTGCACTTTTGTTTACACTCGAGTAAATATGTACAATTTGGCAGTATACTAACATAAATCACTGTTTGTTATTTTCACCTTTTATAGTAACATAAACAAGTCGATTTGCAGAAAAGTTTACAGTGAACTCCTTCGATATATCAACTGGATTAAGTTCCAGCGAACATATTGTAATGCAAAATATTTATTGATAAATGTAATTATTTTCAGAGTTTAAAACTGCAATAAACCATCAACCGTTACATGCACCAGTAGCTCGGGTATAATTATACATTGATTGAAGCAGTGAACAAGGCCCACTTAATCAGCTTGTCGTTTATTAAATAAACAACGAGGCTCGGATACTTGTTACCTGGCACTCGTAAGATACAGAGGGACACTAACAACACAGAATTTTCACCACATTACAACTGTATGCTATATAACTCTATTACCAAAAAAACTTTGTATCAAATTTACGCTGATTTATTTTCTGCGATTCGGAAATCGTCGTGAACAAAGCATAAATTGGATGCATGCGGAAAAAACTTGATATACAGTATAGGGCATCCCCCCCCCAAAAAAAAATTAATGCTTTTATTCTTATCATCCAGCAAATGAGCCAGTATGTCAAAATAACCAGATAAACAAAAAGTTGTCTCAAGCACTATACATAAACTAGACTGTACACTAGATAGTACTCCATTTAAGTATTTGAGAGGGGTTTCAATGCCATTCACACAATTTTTCAAACCAATCTATGCCGGGTTTTCATAAACATACCTTTGTGACATGTAAGAAAGTCAATCCTCTTCGCTTCACTGAAGTACAATCCTCCAAGAGGTTTAATTCGCACTTCCACTGTGTAGTTGCTTGCAGGTACTAAGTTATGCACAACTAAACTATCACTTCCATTCACACTGTAATTCTGAAAAATTCATCAAAAATAAGATTAATCAAAAATCCCCAGAACAAGAGGTCCATGAGCTACACCACTCACCTGTGTTACCATGGCCCAGCTGTTGTGATCTTTAAATGACTTTTTTTTTTAAAATCTTTATTCCCAAACCTAGCCATGAAGGATCACAACATAACTATGATTATAAGGTCACAAGGTCAACATGATGTGTTTGTGTATATATGGCAGAAAAGTAATTCAGATACCAAAAGAAAGGTTTTATCACATGAAAGGCACATGTGTAATATGAAACCCTTACATCTAACCATTCAAAAGTTATGACCATGGCAAGGTTAAAGTTTTTCAATAGTAGATCATACTCTAAGGTAAAATATTTTGGAACCAAAAGAAAGGTAATGGCAAAAGGAATACACATATAAATTATGAAAGCCCTATCACCATCCATTCAAAAGTCATGGCTAACGTTAAAGTTTTTGCATCTTCGCTAGCCAAGGGTTTACGATCCGCTCCCCTTCCCCACAACCCATACATATAGCTGCGTTAGCATGAATTTCATAGCTTTGAGTGCCGTCCTCTAGCAGATGGAGAAAACAAACTCTGTTTGGATTACATCATGTTCAACCAATAAAAATGCGTTTTTCAACTACACTTTGTGTGTTGTTAAAATAAAAATGGCTGCGTCCAGTGAGTTAACACGATGTTATATGCAAATAATATAAAATCAATAATTTAAAACCTTTTTTCACAGACAAAGCCTCATGGCACAGTCTACATACCACCATATTGTATGGAGACTAAGAAAATCTGATAAAATGGAAGCGTTTTGAAGACAATGACTAATTGTTTACACATTCCATCGTCTTGCACGTGGTGTAATATAACACGTTATCTGATTAGATGCAGGGAACTTGGTCTGCATCCAATCATAAGCAGGAAACTATTGACATGAAAATCATGCTAACACAGCCAAGGGTTGTAGAGAAGCAGAGTGGATCGTAAATTCTTGGCTAGCAAAGATGAAGTTTTTGTGCACCAGACAAAAAGACAGATGTAAAAACCAAAAATCATCTCCAATCAAAGTGATTCATTATGCTAAAATTTTATGTGATGGCTCATTTAAGTAACTCATATGAAGCAGGATTTTGCCATTGAAAAAGAAATACAAGCTCTCAATTATTTTAGGGATACCCCCCCCCCCCCCCAATGATAAGGTGTATTTGTTTGCAATAAGAGATTCTAGAGTCTAAATTTTGTTATTTGGTGCATGATATGAATATCGTATCTCATAAAACCTGCCTAAACAACCCAGATAGACATTAAAAATTCTAATGGTAAAAATATCTATGAAAATTGAAAACATTTGTTTATATATTTTTTTAATTCATGGATAAAATCTTCCAAAGAACATGTCAATCATAAAAAAGAAAAAGATACACATGACAAATATATTTTACACTCTGCCCCCTCCCCCCGTCTATGCACACTTTTATATTGCTTCTGACAACTCTGAAACCCAATCATACTAAAGTCTTGCTATGTTTTTTAATTTAGATTACAGAACTGTTCTATACCATTTCTTAATTCAGTCAGCATCTTATAAATAAGACTTTAATCTAATATAAGAGTTATTCACCATTGGGACTCTAATATAAGAGTTATTCACCACTGAAACTCTAATGTAATCCTGTAGAATCATTTAAATTCGTGGGGGCCAATTTTCGTGGATTGCTGATTTTTTACGGGTTCGTGGGGATGTAATTTCGTGGATTTATATATTTGTAAGAAAGATAACTCTGGAATGTAATTATGATTCTTTATTCATTGAGGATGTAAATTCGTGGGTGTGGGGTACCCACGAATTCCACGAAAATTGAGCCACCACGAATTCTATTGATTCCACAGTATATATAATAAGAGTTATTCACCATTGTGACTCTAATGCAATGTAAGAGTTACTCACCAATGGGACAATATTCCACTTTGACCTCAGAGTGATTTGAGAGGAAGTGTCCATCCCCCACGGAATCAGGCCCCACGTTACATTGGCATCTTCACAAGACTCCATGGATGTTGCATTGATAAACGTTGTTGGTAAAGGCTTTACTACAAAATACACAGAATAATCATTTTCCTCATTCTAATGATTTAGCTTCAGTACTTGTAACAACAGCAGCAGTCCTGCGAACTTCGACTGTATAGGGCTACAATACACAGACTGTAAGCAGTAAAATATAAGATCATAACACATTCATGTATAATGTACACCAGTATATACATGTATATGTGTGAGTATATATATATATATATATATATATATATATGCATTGAGCTGTGATAAACTAATAAGAATAATTACTACTTTGATATATATATATATATATATAAATATATTTTTAAATATATTTTACTTTCATGTAAAATACTCGAATCTGATAGGTCGAGAAGCATTTGAAAACATTGTTACCCTCTAAGAACAGAAAGCACACACTCCATGGTGATAGCATCTAGCAACAGGTAACAGTACTTGACAACAGGTGATATTATAGAAAATTATCACATGCGTCAAATTTATGCGCGTACAGTTCGCCATATATTTTAGACGACGTTGTTTGAGCGTTTGTAATAAACACGAATACCCGCATCGATATACGAAATATCGCAAAACAGTGATTGATCAAATGTCAACAGACGTAAGTCTTTCTGCTTTGTTGTTTATATAACATTCAGTATAATAAAAACTAATATTGCATGTAGTTGAGGGTAACATTGAAAATTTTCAATGTTACCCTCAACTTCATGCAATATTTAGATAATGTTATGATAAGTAGTGTATTTATTACCCGTTTAAATTGTTTCACTAATTCTAAAGTTAAAAAAAATACCATGCAAGAGAAATCAGGTACATTTTATACCCAATCTACAATTTCATGTTTGTGTTTGAAGTGAGAGAATTGTTATTTTAAAATTGTTAAACATTTAAACAATTTTTGAATATTAGTACATTGTATAGAATATACCATGTAAATTGGCAACAATACTGCATGAATTTTCATTTTATTGGAAACTGGCTTTGTTCAAATCTAAGAGGGCTAAAGAACTTAATGCCCACCTGAGTACCACACAGCACAGAACTAACTATCAATTCATAGTGAAAGTTTGCACCTTGAAAACTCCGAGAACCTAATGGCCTCATGATACAAAGGTTATGTTTAAAAACTGTGGCCAAAACAATTTTTTTCTAGTTTAAACCATATTTCATCTGTAAATATCAAAAGGGGGCACAGAATTCAAATAAGTTCAAGTAATCTTATTTCAAATAGTTACCTTAACATAGGTAAAATGACCTTGATTCAAGGTCAAAACACATTGTCCGGTCATACGCAACCTTTGCGCAAAATATGAAATGACAGCCAAGAATAAAAAGTAATTCATTTTGAGTTTACAAGCCACGATCCATCACCTGGGCCCAAAAGGAAGCCGTGCATTAAGTTTGCTCTATATGAAGTTCATAGTTAGATAGCAATAGGTTACCTGGCAATTCAGGTGACCTAAAAACTTACAAAACTATGTGAAATGTGAAAACTAGATGTTTTTATAGTCCATGGGTGCCTATAAAGATGCTGAAAGCGAGTCAATTAGAACAAAATAAAACTTTAATCTGCAATTCAATATAGAACTATATACCCACAAAATTATCTGCAAACACAGCAAAACAAATATCTGGATAACAATGAATTCTGTGAAGATTTCAAAATCCAAGGACTGTAACAGTGAATATGTTGGAGACGGGGCATAAAAATTTACCGTTATTTACTGTGCTACTGTTATTTGTTATGGCCAATGTCTTAACTAGTTTTACTTAGATGGTGTGTCTCTCTACATTTTTCTAAAGGAAGCTGAACAACACCACTTTATAGAACATATTCTGACTTTCAGTGACAAATTGCCATTAAAATACCAAACTAATACAACCCTATTTCTTAATTATTATCCTCTATTCAAAGGTTTGAAACAGCTGTCATTTCATGTGTTTTTTTAGTTATACAATTTCAGCAGTTTTGAATGCAGTTCATAGAAATACCAATACTTACATATGCTATGATTTGTAAAATCCTTTCTGAAAGACTTTGTATCTTTAAACTCCATGTTGGTTATGTAGAGGACGACAATTTTTGACATGGAAAAATTGGCTGCATCATCTTTACCAGTCCAAGTACAATTTTCCTGCCCCTTCACCTTCTGTGGACAAGGGATCACACTCATTCCATTGTCTGGGGACCTGATTGTAAAAAAAAACACGTTTTTCACATAAAAATGACCTGCACGTATTTCTTTCTAAAGCCAACTCTCTCTCTCTATCTATTTATCTATCTATCTACAACACACACCTCATAAGAATATCCTATCTATCTATCTATCTATCTATCATCTATCTATCTACAACACACACCTCATAAGAATATCCTATCTATCTATCTATCATCTATCTATCTACAACACACACCTCATAAGAATATCCTATACATGTATTATTTTATATCATAGAAAAGCTAGCAATTACAATTCTTTTTGGAAAATGCATGAGGGCATGAACTGCAATGCTTTACACAAACATACTTTATGAAGCATGTTAGCGCTTTATGAAAAGTATATATATATATATATATATATGCACATTGTTCACATTCATGAGGAAATGGCTATTATTTCAAAGATAACAAGATGTGTTTGTGAAACACAAATGCCCCCAATAACGGTCAATTCTAAAGATGGCCAAGGTCAGAAAGACAAATATCTTGGTACCAGTAGAAAGATCTTGTCACAAGAAATGCTCATGTGCAATATGAAAGTGCTAATATTTACCATTTAGAAGTTATGACCAATGTCAATTTTTTAAAAGTAGGTCAAATGTCAAGGTCAAAAGCTTTAGTACTCATGGAAAGGTTAAAAATTTCAAAATGTAGGTCAAACTCCAAGGTCAGGTCACACGGTCAAAATGTTGGTACCCACAAACAGGTCTTGTCACAAGGAATATTCATGTGAAATATCAAATTAAGCTCTAGTACTTACTGTTCAAAAGTTACAAGCAAGATTAAAGTTTCAGACAGGATGACAGAATTTATACGGAATTACAGAATGACAGACAGGACAAAAACAATATGTCCCTAGATCTTCGATCTCGGGGGCATAAAAAGATATTGAAGGCAAAAACGTTCTTAACGTACATATAAAATAAAATGACATTATCATAAGGTACTAGTAATTTAGTTGGCTAAACAAGAAATACATGGAAATTTGAATTACTCAAACTTGGGCAATTTTTAGAGTGAAGTTATAATGATTTGAACTAGGGCGATTTTTAGAATTGAAATATTATTTGAACTAGGGCGATTTTTAGAGCGCGTTCTATTTGGAAACATCCTCCCTATAGATGGGAAAATATGTTTCAAACTTTTCTTGAACTGACATTTATCATCGACATACATAGAAAAATATCTATATTACAAATCACATTTCCTCTATAAACCAACCAATTTCAGCGCTCGACACAATCCGTTCACACTGACTATGAACGGATTATGAACTAAATTAAAGCACACGACTGAGAGAGCGTAATGATTAGAAAAAACACAATATTTGTTACAAAGAAGTCGCAAGTCACACCTAAGATTAAGATTGTGAACTTACGTTAATTATCATCCCAATATTGCGGTCTCCTACCTCCAAAATACAGTGCACCGTGCAATGTTGATAAAAGGCAGGGCGAGAAGAAGTGTGACGTCATGTCTATGTGTTGACGTACGTCACAATACAACTATGACTAGGAGTTCGTTTTATGCAACAAAGTAGTAGCAATGTAAACAAACGGCGATTTATTAAAGGAATATAAATATAAGAAATGAATAGCACTTTTGAGCTGTTCATGATCAGTATGAACAGATTTGGATTTGAGGCAAATTCTGTGAATCACGCTAGCACAACACGAATGCCCCTGCCTGCAGTAAAGTCGAATGTAGGAAATCCATCGAAGTGCATAGCATTGAATGTGGTATTCAGATTGTATGTTACACCTATTTAGTACAAATGAAGAACTCTACAACAATCCTTTATAAGTTTTAACAGCAATAAAATGAATATATCCTTTATACAAGTTTCTTCTGAATCAACAACATCTTATGATCAGAACAGTAATGTTTCTTTGTCAAAGGAGCACAACTCCATCAAAAATCAACCATCCAAAACAAAACCTGCACGTGATCTGCAACTCATCAATATACATTTGCATACAAAAAATCAGTTCAATATCTCAAGGTGCTTAGGAAAAAAAAGTCTGGAAAACTGGTCATAACAGTACTCAAGGGGGTCATGATTTTAACAAACTTGAATCTGCACTATATCAGGCAGCTTTCATGTAAATTACAGCTCTTCTGGCCAAGTGGTTCTTGAGAAGAATTTCAAATGATTTCTGCATTTTTCTGATTATCTCCGCCTTTGAAGGAGACATGGCCCTTTATTTGAACAAACTTGAAAGCCCTTCACCCAAGGATGCTTTTTGCCAAGTTTGGTTGATATTGGCGTGGTGGTTCTGGAGAAGACGAATACAGATGATTGACAACAAGCGATCAGAAAAGCTCACTTGAGCTTTCAGCTCAGGTGAGCTAAATAGTCTGGAAAACTGGGTGTTGCGGAAGGAAAGAAGGACAGACAAAGGTAAAACTATATGCCTCAACCACATTGTGACAGGGGCATTAAGAATAAAAAGAAATTCACTATCTATGAAAGTTTAAATTTCAGATCTCTGAAATAATCATTCATTTTCCCCATGCTGTCAAATAAAGAACTATATATATGATAAGGGCCTTATTGGACCTTTTAAAATATATGAAAAATTCCTGAGAAATTCAATATTTTGAAACTTTGAATTTTGTATAACAAAACAATCTATATATATTTGTATCATGGCTGTGGTGTTTTTCCTTTTATAAAAAGCGTACAATAACTGGAGATACACCAGTGGGCGGAACAATCATTTGCATATTTTTTAAAACTGTGCCGTGTAAATAAATTATTGAACACCACTTGACAATTTCAACACATGGTGAAGTTCAAATTAGAATTCACGAGATCTAGGCTCGCGGTCGTGTCGATATCCATTTATCATCTCCCATGCCAGTTTAATTTCACGAAATATGTGATCATCACATGCTTGTGAGAAAATCATCATGGTCGTCATTGAATAAAAACTGAACATCCAAATCATGAAAATCGTCAATGATCATAGTTGAGGTGCTCTGATCAGACACATTCTCCACATCCTCTCTCACCAACTATCGGCGATAAGTGAGCGATGAGCATGCATGGCGGGAAGAGGACAATACCCAAGCGATCACCTGACAAAAACTTTACTTTTCATTGGAGTAATTATAAAACTCATGCAATAACCACTAATCACATGACAGATATTATATTTCTAATTGGTCATGATACAAGTAAGTCATTGAATATTTATATCGGTGTATCTTGATTTATTTCGACGAAGGGCGGAGACTCGTGCTTCGCACTCGTCACCGCCCTTCATTCAAATAAATCAACATACACCAAAATAAATATACAATAACTATTACATACATGACCATATTCATGTACTAAAATATTGTTCTTGACAAAAAAAAAGAAATATTTCAGCTGTAGAAAATATGATTATTATAAAAAAAAAAAAGTCTCACATGACTATGGTGATATTGAGATATGCTATGTGGTTATACAGCCCCAATTCCCAACTGCAATAGAATTCATCTTTTTTTTCATCCAACATACAGGTAAAGTTGGTTACATTCCTCACTGGTTCATCTGAAATAGAAGAGGACTAACATAAGATTGTAGTTTTTGTTAATCTGCGAGTGACTGGGGTATGTGAATGCATATGTTGGCAGTTGGCATGGATTTTTTAAAATGTCTAATAATCACCTTGTTATAGTAAGCCACTGTCTCATTTATAATACTTATGCAGTTTTACACCTCAAAAACTCTTTTAAGTTCAAACAAAGTCCGCTCTGGGTCACTTTCATAACTGAATTTTACATTCACCTAATCTTTTCTCATATTTCTTTTGAAATTGACATTGCTTTCATCTACAACAATGAATGCATGTGTGCATGCTTGCTGCAAACTAGTTCAATCCAGTTTTTTAGTACCACCTGTCTGTGTAATCATTACCAAATATGGAGCATCATCGAGGTCAAAGGGTGTATTAGCTGCTAAATTCTGTTTAACGTAAAATAAATAAATAAATGGGCAACCATATATTTTAATACTTAAACCTAGTTAATATTTCAAAATATAAACAATAAAATGTCTTTCTTTGTTGTTGCATTGGGTGATGTACGTTGCGCAACAATCATTGCAGAAAAAATGAATAATCAGGTTATGAATTTTTTCTGCTTTGCTACAGGTAGCTACCTTCAACACCCACTAAAACAACAAAGGAAGTACAGTGAAACTTCTCTAAGCCGGCCGTCTCTCGGACCAAAAACAAACGGCCGGTTTGGAGGGGTGGCCGGTTAACTGAGAATTTAGCATTTAGAGACATTTTCCCATTCTTCTTGGTGATCTATGATCAATTATCAGCGAAGATCACATTAGTCTGCTTGTACCTACTGGTAATCATACATGTGTAATTGATAAGAAATATTCTCACTGAAATCATCTAATTTTAAACTGAAAATCAATAACAGGATTCCGATGCATAAAGAAAACACAGAGGCATACAGTGATTGGGATAAGCAAGCGCCCTGTGCCATAGTCGCATTAAATTATAAAATGGCGCATAGAATATTGAAAACAATGCACCGCTGAGGCGCATATCATATATACCTAGTTTGAACTTTTCCCCGACTGACTTTTTGTAGATCTACGAACTTTTAAATTTTTGAGCTGATCCCCCACTGAATCTATATCGATTTAGTGCTTGAAAAATCTTTATTGCTGTAGTGCTTTTGTAATGTACCGGGACAACTTTACGTTCTTTTAAGCGCAAGTATGACTTCGATTTCCTCAGTATCTAATCAAACAGTAAAAGGTTATCTGATTGGTTAATACCGTTAAATCGTAATTTTAACGTGCACGGACTGAAGATGCCACACAAAAAAATTTCCTAAGCGTGACAAAGGGCAAACTTTCCTTAATTTTCGTCTGAATGATAAGCCAGTACCTGCAGTAGATACTGTAGGAACAGAAAATGATGACGCGAAAACGTCAAAATAGACAAATTTATACGATGAGATTAATCAATTCTAAAGTAAACCGTAACTTTAACACAAATAATAAAACTAAAGTTACCTATGGCAATACAGTCTGTCAGTATAGTGTTTAGATTGTAATTTACTGGTCTCTCGGACTCGTCATTTTAAAATGTTCTATAAAAATTTCAATATGGCGAATTCATTTTAGAAATGTCACATTGATACTAGCTAGTAACGTGCCATTGTCACATTTAGCAATTTGCTTATCCCAATCACTGGGCATATTGGAATTCCTCTTACCTATAAAAACTCTGTTTACATGCATGATGCTTATATTATTAACAAATTTGTTTTGACGTTTTAGAAAAGTACAGTAGTAAATATGAAATTCTTATTTAAATATTTCTTAGGAATTTAAGTCTATGAAAACCAAGAAAATTAAGTTATCTTTTAATGATTATCATTAACAGTCAAGGGTTTGATTTCTTTATTAATTATCGCTTATATGCATATGATAGAATATGGTGCAACAATATGGCATTTGATACTGCATTCATTCAATATGTTCCTAACTTTTTTTTTTACATTTTGTACAGAATTTGGAAGGATTGCTTGGACTAGATAAGTGACAGCAGAGATAAACAATAGAAATTAAAGAGGACACTTGTGTTTTTCACACCTCCAGTTGATAATTTCCTACCTGGCCAGTGGGTCTGTCAATTTGCACACCTGCATGATCTTTATCACCCTCTGGCCATAATTTTCTTGTCTTCAAAAAGTGGCCCATATGATCAGGGTAAATTAAACATGTTTGTTTACAAATGTACTTTTAAAAAGTGGCCCATGTCCAGTTTTCAGGGATGGCCGGTTTTGTAAGAATTTCTTTGTAAGGAAATGTTAAGAGTTGTGCTGGGACTTTGAACATCGGCCGATATTCAATTCAGAGAGAACCGGTTTTCTGAGGGGCCGGTTTGGAGATGTTTCACTGTATTTTATTGCTTAAATAATATGGATATTGTGTATTCTGAAAAGTTGTATTTATTCTTATAAATATTTTTGGCACTTTGTCTAAAGACTTGTTTGTATACTAAACATGTTTGTATTAGACAAGTTGCACCATCATACATATGAACATTAAAGACTTACATTCAATAACAACATTACATGTTGACACAATACTCTTTAATGCGTCTGTCTCATCATTTCTCCTGCACATGTATGTTCCTTCTTCATCAATACTGGTTATCTTCTTTTCGAACAATAAGGTTCTCTCTCCTGAAGCAGTCATTGTTTCTGCAGGTGCCCTCAAGTCGTTTGCCATAATCCAGAACAGATGAGAGATGTTCAATCCAGATTCCTCAAAAACTGTGCAGTTTAACTTTAGAGTCCCATTCACTGTAGAATGTGGGTTTGTGGGAGTTATTTCTGTTAAAAAAATTGCTTTTTAATAAATGAGCATACAACATCAGTTAACAGTTATACAAATATGGAATTATTTTAATCAAGATGAGCCACAACCCCTCTGAATGTCTGGGTACCTCACCCTGATAGAATGTATTATACATATCGTTATCAAGGGTGCCAGACCTTGATTTAGAGGGCCAGTAAGATAAGCTGAAACAATCAAGATATTTTACCTCTTTATAGTACATTTGTATATAAATTTATCGCATAGCGGTTTGTTTGTTTTTTTGGACAAAATTTCACTAGCCAAATATGCAACCAATTTCTACTCATTTTAAGTATTTGCAAGAGAGATAACTCTTTCTCATCCACCAAAATTTATTCCAATATAATCATTAGCATACCTTTGAGCCAGCAAATCCCAATTTTAGACACGCAGCAAAAACCTTCTACAGTAAAACTCTGATATAGCGAATTTCTCGGGACCCCCTATAAAAATTCGCTATAAGCGTAATTCGCTATACGTTTATAGCGAATTCATAATTCAAATATAACGAATTCGTTATAAAACTGATTTGTTCTATATGTATATCAGTTCTATAAGAAAGCAGCAATCGATATACTTGCGTTTGTATTGTCTTTAAGAGAAATGAAGCCTATATATTTTCGAGAAGAAATATTTTTATACAAGATATATACACATTGATTTATATATGATAATTTATCTTGATGGATTATTAAGTCATGCAAAAACATGTCGAGAGAGAAATGTCAACACAATTTTGCGCAATACATGTACAGTCTATTGCAATTGTCATTTACTTGTTGATGTACACAAATAAAGGAGTGTACGATAAAATAAATGCAATCAAACTTCAAATTTAATTAACGAGAATAGTAAACAATACCGACAATATATTTCCTAAACGTATGTGTAAGTATTGTTTTGCATTAACAACCTTTTTTGAAAAATTACAAACAGAAATTTTGTAATAAGTGTGAATCCTTATGTCAATGGAAAGCGATTGTTAAAAATCACAAAGAGTTTAAAATGAAAAAATATAAATTCGTTATATAAGGTGATTTTACGTTCATTTTTAATTCAAGGGGAATAGGAATTTACTTCGTTATATCCGTAAATTCGCTATATCCGTGTTCGTTATAGACGCAGATTTTTATATAGAATATATAAAGAATTTGTCGGGGAAATCTATTTCACTTCGCTATAGCCGTAATTTCACTATATCCGTGTTCGCTATATTCGAGTTTTACTGTATATCAAGCAAGGGAAACCAGCTAGATCTCCCTGATGGCAAGCATCACGCGAGATCGAGCCTTGCTTTGTGGAATTATTTAAAGGAGATTCAAATTTGATCTGTAACCTGGTCATTGACATTTATATCTTCATTTCAATAGCTGCAGGGATATAGCCAAAAAAAATGTCTGATAAACTCTCAAATCCCCAAAGTTTGCTAACTTCAAGGTCCATTAACTCTTTCAAAAATAGGTCAACAGAGCCAAAATTCAAACATGATCTGTAACCCATTGATATATATGTTCATGTATAAATTTTCAAGTCAATAGCTGCAGGGATAGCCAAAAAAGTTCTGGAATACTGCCAATGCACGGATGGATGGGCTTATCACTACAGGACTCTGGCTTGTAGGTGGGTCCTAATCATCCTAAACAACATGTTTTTGTTTTATAGTAAAGCAACCCCACTTAGTCAGATATTTATATACAAATTCTCTCTCATGGTCTTTGTTTACTGTCATGCCAGTCAACTCATTGGTGGTCAATCTACTGTGAGAAGTTATGCAGGTTCATATAATATCTACTAATGTCCGGGTATGTTCTCAAGGTTCAATTAATATGTTCTCCTATCTACATAAATGTATTCAAAAATCAAAAATAATAACATTCTCTGATCTCATCATAATTTAAATTCAAATAATCAGATCTAAAATTTAAAATTTAAAAATCAAATCATCATCATGTACTCTTATCTATTAAGTTTCATCAATCAAATAAATCAAATTATCATATACTTGGTAATGATTATGCAGATTCTGCACTGATTGGTACTGGTGACGTCACCATAGCGGATATTAACGACCGGTCCGAAAATCCATATCACATGTCAGACCAGCGGGGAAAATGCATATCAAGCCGGAAATTACATATTCGCTCGTAATAATCACTGTATCAAAGTTTTTACCATAGTAAATCAATGTATCAAAGTGTTTACTATAGTAAAACAATATATCAAAGTTTTTACCATACATGTAGTTAACCAATGCATGTATCAAATTAAGTTTCTACTGTTGTCAATCAAGTTTTTACCATTATAGTAAATCAAAGTTTTTACCATAGTAAATCAATGTATCAAGGTAGGCAATGTATCAAATATTTCTTGATCTATCTTTTAGAAACAACAGATTAACCCGCATGTGACCAAAAGAATAGTAAAAATCAGCCCTCAAAACCTATATCAGATTATCACCCATCCCCCTCAAAAACACTATACTGTATGTAGACAAGATTCATTGATAAGTACATTAAAAAAGTGCAGTATATGATAAATAAAATATTACATGCTAAAATCCATATCATTTATACATGTATGTCATATCAGCCCTCGGGCTTCACATCAACCCTCGGCCCTCATGCTGATATGGGGCCACTCGGGCTGATATGACATTATACGATATGGATTTTAGCATGTAATATATTCTCCATTTATCTTATCTAACCTTTTAGATATCAAAATTAAATAATAATCACATTCTCTGACTTATTTTTAAAAAAAAAATCAAATAATGATAAAATATCAAATAATAATAATCTTCTCTCAGCTCATTTTTAAACTTTAAAAATCAAAGGTATATGTGCCGTATTAAACAGTTTGTTTGATGTTAAAAACTAGACCAAAGTTTTGTCAGTATGATAAACTATAAAAAATAATACGATTTGATAATTTTGACAAATCATATATGGACATTCGAGGAGTACTTGTTCCATTCAATGTAAGGAGAAAACGATGATTTTCTAATGCATATTTATGAAGGAGTGATGTTTATGGTGGTTGTGAGCAAGTGCGCAAGAAAAAAATGTCATTTAAGAAACATCATGGGAGTTACGGCATAGTCGTACTGAATGGTGATTTCATGTTAAACATAAAATCGAACTCCCATTCTATTGCTCAAATTGGTTTTCTGTACCCTGTTTAATTCCGTCTGACTGTCTGTATTGCTAAATGTGTCCCTTCAACAGCCTGCAGGCCATACACGCTTTCAAGTTGCCTTGTAATTGTTTATATGATATTTATATGATCATAAATATTTCAAAATGGGGTGTTCACTATCCGACTCGGAGAATACATAATTAAATAGGAAATTAGCTTGATTACAATTTAATCTGATCGAGTCAGCAGAAAGTGTATCACTTAATATATAGCTTGATATAAATTACATGCTTTTTATTCCTACGGTGATATCCAAAGAATACAGCATATATATACACATTTTTAAAGCTTTAAATATCATCAACATAATGACCATGAGCTACAACTCTCATTCAATCTTGCACTAAAATGAATCTCTAATTAGTACTTTGGCCTCGTTATAAGACTCCTACAAAGACTAGAGCCATAATGACTGGACAAATCTAATCTATATATATATATATACAAAATGTTTATACATATACATCTGACAAATTTCAGTCTCCAATACTTGAAATAGCATTCTTAAATCTAAAACGTTTTCCCGACCAGACACTGGTTGTATTTAGGATCTACTAGTCAAGGTGATTGAAGTGTTAAACATATCATGTTCATTGTTCTATTTATGCAATAATTTGACAAATCTTTAATAATGTAGTAATGAAGCAATTAAAGTCAAACCTCCCACTGGTTTTTGTCCGTCAAAAATAAAGCCATCAGTATTAATCCATGGGTCCCAAATCAGAAAGCACCCGAGCACAAGGACTAGCAGTGTCATTATCTATGTCCTAGCTGTTGCAGAACTCTTCAAACTTTGAATTTTTACTTCCACTTGTAAGTACTAATTCCTATTGCATTGTTGACTGGATCTGAAAATACAAAAGGAAATAAACTTCCTGACAAGAACATAGGCACTTATATATAAATGACATTTCGGAGAAATTGTCATGTTCTAGTATATCATTGCACTTTTGGGGTCAATCAGTCATAAGATTATATATATATAGTATGTGGGACAGTTCTATTGTGAAATTCAAAGAAAGAAAACGATAACAGTGTGTATATAAGCAGAAGAGAATAACCAATCAAAGAGAACACTGTTTTATAACGTCTACTCATCCAGTTACTTGAAATCAAATAATGAAATGAATTTTTCTTAAAGTAATGTTCTTGTTTAAAACTTAAAAATAAGAGATTGACAAATGCAAAAATCTTAAAAATTTAGATATTCAAAGATATGTATTTATTAAAATGAAAGCATTTTTTTTTTAAAAAAAGATTGAAGCCAAAAACCTTTAGCCATCAATATAAAAAAGCAGTTCTTCATAAAGAACTAGGTCATCTTCTTCTGTAGTGGATTCTAGTACTTAGATATAGCATTTCATTACAGGTCAACATTACATGCCCGTATTTGTAACTTTAGTGGTTCAAACGGGGTCAATATACATATATCTCCCAAACTTATCAGCCTTGTCCCAACCATACTTATAGCATGCAGTCTTACTTATACTCATTATTTCAAAGTAATTCCACACTCATGTGATATATCATAAGCTTTTCCAAAATCAATCATTTACTATATTAAAAATGATTTATGCATGATAGGAACATCAATTTTGCTGGAGTCTTTTCCAATATAGTTATTGTAAAAAATCTTGTTAAAACAAAATATTTCATAAGTCTCAGTTATGTACATGAATATATCCATGATATATGTTTCAAAATATTGAATCTATTATACGGGCAAATATCACACACCTTTTATCAAGTGATGTGAAAGCTCAGACATTTTGTATATTTTTGTAAAGAAACAGTTTCACGAAATTGTTATGAATAACTTTTTTATCGTTATGACCATAAGGTTTTGTGAAATTTTGATAATGCTATTTTTAAAGAAAATTGCAATTTTCTGATGTTGATATATAATTGAGTTTTAGTTGACTCTGTCTCACATCTTAAAAAGTGCGATGACCTAGCTACATATCTTATTTGATAATATTTCAATTCTAATCTAATATATGGAAATAAATACACTTTCTATACTTTTATCAGATAATAACGACAATGGAGTTACCTTATGAAATACTTTACAACAGGCAACTATAGAGAATTCTACCTAATCATGACATATTACTGTATGTATTATAGGATATTAAATAATGAAAATAATATTCTAGTAACTGCTTAGTAGATTAGAATACTTAGTAACTACCCACAAATTTAGTACAGGATGGATCAAATTAAAGAAAATGGTAACAATTTCCAACTGTGTCATATTTTGGATGGTACTGAGTTAACCTATTTCTAAATTTAACAAAATTCCTCATATAGTTACATCATATTTCTCTAAAACATATTAATCAGGATATCCAAATTAAAGTTAGGGATGTAGTTTGTTGGTACTAAACTTCATTAATGTCTTTTCATCATGAAGTGCATCTTTCCTGCCAGTTATGCAAGCTCTGCTCTAACTGGAACATGCTGTCACAGTTTCTAAATTTATATTTTGTTTTTTGAAAATCTGATGGGAATATACTTTCAGTATGCAGAATACTTACAAATATACAGGGAAAATCTTTATGAAAATTGTCTTCTCAAGAAACACTTGGCCAGAAAAGCTGAGATTTACATGAAAGCTTCCCGACATAGTGTAGACTCAAGTTTGTAATATTCACAGGGTTGTCACTAACGCAAGAATAGGATCACAGAAATTTCATTGGGTTTTGTCTGATATGGCGAGTCCCGCAGATGTGTCTCGGACTCTGAGTAAAAATCATAATTTTACTTAGAAGCCCTGATTTGTGTATTAATTAAAACTCATAGGAAAAAATCTAGGTAAAACGTTACGCTCTAATGTGAACCGAGATGATACCACCGAGTTCACAGTGTCCCAATCCGACTTGTTTGTTTAGTGCAGTCAATTAGGTGCAAATTAGAATATAATATTGAAATTTAGATACAAAGTAAAAAACATTTTGCCACTCACAGGCAGTTATTTATATGTTTCTTTTTCTTTTTTTTAACAAATCAGGATCTATACTTAATTATAAATGTTTGTCTTCCGGTAGCCATTTTTATTGGAATTGAAAGTATAGCGTAGTTTGTAAACTTTGGTAGATTTTACATCATTTTACAAACAAAATTAGTACGCATCTATTTTATCACAATAATTATTTAATTAAAATTTTGTTTAATACTGAATAGGGTTGTTAGTGAACGATGATAGAGGATTCGGGGAAGTAATTCTGTTTGCAATGGGGAATTACTTGTATGAGACCGAGTCGTGAATGATTACTTTTAATTTCATGTGTACAAAGTGATCACTGCACTGTTATGCATGGGCTTGGCGAAAATTAACTGATTTTTGCCATTTGTTGAAGATGAAAGTGAACAGAGGTACGACATTAGCTTGTGTTCACTCGGTATAAATAAAGGTGTAGGAAAAATCTAAATGACTCTTTAATTCAACTTTCATGGGACTCGTCAAATTTTCATGGGACTCAAGCTGCTTACAAACCATGATACCGGGACTCGTCTTCAATATTTTCTAGTGACAACCCTGAATCGTGGCCCCCAAGGGTAGGTTTTGGCCACATTATAGGGACAAAAGTTTTACATACAAGTATATGGGAAATCTTTAAATATGGACCAAGATGACTAAGGTGAGCGATGTGGCCCATGGACCTCTTGTTTAATTATTTGTTTACGTAAGAAATAGTGCTTTTTAGCTCACCCCAGCCATAATTTAAATGAACTTTTCAAAGTACTTGCGTTGGAAGTTCATATAAGTATTGCTGAAATTTATGTATATGTATGTTAAATAAATTTTATTATCAGATTATCATTTTGATTCATAATTTCATTCTTAACTGCCACTTTTACAGAAAAGATATCACATATCCTGGATCTCGAGTTTTATTCTACAGTAGGGTAAGACCAAAACAGGTTAGTAGGATAAATTGGGACTTTCCAGGAGTCCTGCATCAACTCAAAAAGCAGGATTTTTAGGGAGATCCAATAAAATCCTGCAAAATCCCAGTCCTGTCTACTGGGACTTTCCAAGAATAATCCCACTTTCTCCCCTTTCAGGTTGCAGGATTAAGTGAGACTTTGCAGGACTATAAAAGTGTTCAAATTATCCTTAAAAGTCCTGAAATGTCCCACTGCCAATACCGTCCCTCTAATTCCTTGTCAATCTCAGTTTCAAAAAAGCAGGACTTTTCAGGACAATCCTGATAAATCCTGGGATTTTGTCTTGGGACTTCCTGGGATATCCTGCTGTATTTTCAATGGGGAAATTATCCTTAAAAGTCCTGAAATGTCCCACTGCCAATACCGTCCCTCTAATTCCTTGTCAATCTCAGTTTCAAAAAAGCAGGACTTTTCAGGACAATCCTGATAAATCCTGGGATTTTGTCTCGGGACTTCCTGGGATATCCTGCTGTATTTTCAGAGGGGCAAGCATTCCACTTCAGATTCATCAGTGGAGAAAACTTTTCCAACCCATGTCCAACACTATAGTGTTATGAAATACAAGTTTTATCTAAAACTCTAGATAGCAACTTGCGCGATCGAATAACTCAAATTCAAATTGTTTAACCAAACGTGCCATGATGTTGTTAAAGTATATTTCTTAATCAGAGGATACTTAATGCTTTATTTACCTGTTATTTATTACCTATAATTCAAACGCTTCAAAGACGTCTATAGTTTCATGGGATATTGCTCAATTGTACAGGGTTCCAAATTACCGCTCGCCCACTCGCATTGGCGACTAAACTTTGCTTGTGGGCACCCATAATTTCCGTTCTCGTTGCCCACTTGGCGACCGTAATTGTCCGATCAACATTTTTCT